>NW_028247573.1:0-26712 GCF_964263255.1 Lissotriton vulgaris
CTCATCCACAGGTGATGGATCACCTGTGGTATTCTGTGGTGACCTCAATATTTCGGCAGATTTTACAGGTAATACCCAATATAAAGGACGAAAACCCCGGGTATTCAGGGCAGTCTCCTCGATAATCCATTCTTACGGCCTGAAGGATGTCTGGGGTAATCTAAAGAAAGATGATCCTGGGTTCACATATTTCTCACACCCATTTAACAAATACACAAAATTGGATTATTTTTTAGTATCAGCCACTCTTCTCAGCACTGTAGAAATTTCAATGCTCCCAAAGCTAATTTCGGATCATAATCCACTTGTCTTGAATCTGTCTATTACTAAACCAAGGGAAAAAATGAGACCGTGGTCCTTTGATAGGAAACTTCTATTAGACAGTAACTACATCGCACATATAAAGGGGTGGTCTCAATCGTTTTTTGATGCCAACAGATATAGCGCTTCTCGTGGTATGGTTTGGGATAGTTTCAAGGCGGGTTTAAGAGGAGAGACTATTAGCTTTTCTGGACGGTTGTGGAAAAATATAAAGGAAGATAGGGAGGGACTTCTGAATAGGCTGGTAAAGGCCGAGGACCAACACAGGAGAGATGTATACAGCGGGATTCAGGGTTCTCAGAGTCTAGATAGCTTAAATACGATAAAAGCAGATATTCACCGGCAACTAGCAAGGAAAGTTGCAGCAGAATATCAGACTCGCAGATTGGGAATGTATGAAACAGGTGAGAACGCAGAAAGGGCCTTAGCATTAAAGATAAGACAAGCTACCTCAAAAAATATTATCACTGAAATTAAAGAGGGGGAGCATACCTATAAAAAACCAACAGAAATCTTAGAGGTTTTTAGGCGCTTCTATCAGGCTCTCTATAAAGAGGATGCAGATACAACCTATCCAAGCAAGAATTGGCAGGATACAGAAAATAATCTGTTGCCCAATGAGAGGGAAATCTTAGAACAGGATATCACTATGGAGGAGCTCCGACAAGCACTGAAAGATTTATCAGCAGGAAAAGCAGTAGGGCCGGATCTCATACCCCTGGAAGTTTATAAATACCTGAGTGAAGGGACGGCTCCTCTCCTATTAGATCTATTTAACGGGGTTATTAATACAGGCACCATACCAGAGTCCTGGACCAAAACCAATATAGTGGTCTTTCATAAAAAAGGCAAACCCAAGGAGAGCCCAGGTTCTTACCGGCCTATATCATTAATAAATAGCGACAATAAACTTTACGCTAAAATATTGGCCACTCGAATGGGGAGGATTATTGCAGGCCTCGTCTCTCCCTGGCAGCATGGTTTTATCCCCGGAAGGGGCACCACCGACCATATAAAAAGAGCTATAACTCTGTTTGATATGCATGCCGGGGAAGGGGAGGGGATTGCAATGATCCTCCTCGATGCCGAGAAGGCGTTTGATCGGGTTAAGTGGAGCTTTCTATGGAAAGTGATGGAGGGCAGAGGATTTGGCCCCCGATTTCTTCAGGCAATCAAGGCCATGCATCACACCCCAACAGCTAGTATCCATCTAATGGGCGAGGGTTCTAATCCGATCCATATCTCGAGAGGGACAAGACAAGGGTGCCCATGTTCGCCTATCCTATTTGCACTGTATATCGATCCCCTGATCTGCCACATTATGGGTAACATAAATATAAAACCAATCATCACTAACGGATTTGCAACCAAAATCCTCGCTTACGCGGATGACATAGCCATTACCACTGTGGATCCTGCTAGTGCTATGAGGGAACTAATTAATATCACCTCCGATTTTGGTAGTGTATCCGGATATAGATTAAATGTGGCAAAAACACAGGTTCTATGCTCCAGTAAGACAGTCAAATTGGATGATAGATATGTGGACTCTGTTGTCTATCTGGGAATCACAATCAATGCCCAGACACAGGAAATTATTAATGATAATTTCTCACCATTATTGTTGAAAATGAAACAGGATCTAAAGCGGATCGATACTCTTCATTTATCAATTATAGGCAGGGCTAATGTCATTAAAATGACAATGTTTCCAAAAATTTTATATAAATTCAGATCTATTCCTTTTAAAATTGATGATATTTTGATCAGGGAAATGGAGGCAATTTTTATGAATTTTATCTGGCAATATGGCAAGGTGAGGAGATCAATCAAATTTATGTCTCTCCCTCAGGAAAAGGGCGGTTTGGGTATACCAAACCTAAAATTCTACCATTGGTCTTGTCTCCTTACAGATATGGCTATACTTTTTTTCCCTGCTAACATGATAAACTGTCAAAGCGGTATTCCGTCCATTTATAAGCTATTATTAGGGAATGAAACCTATGGGGTACTATTAAGACACTATGACAAACGGTTCTTTAAGTCTCAAGGGTACAAAATGTTGGAAGATATCCACACAATTTGGGCGGTGATACAGAAGAACCAGAATATTCCGAAGTTTAATAAACACACCCCACTTTGGAACTCAGGGCTATTCCCTCACTTGAGTACAGATGGGCCCTGGAGACACTGGGAAAGACAGGGAATCACCTCATTGGGTCAAGTGATGGTAAAGGATGTCCTGAGGCCCCTTGATCTCCTGATGTCTCGGTATGCACTTCAAGGTTCTCAAGAACTTAAATACATACAATTGACTAATACAATTAAATCCAAGAGACCGACCATAGATGTATCTAAAGAATGTGCACTTTTAGACTATATGAAGGGAGGCGGCCGCCGTATAAGGAAAATGTATGTATTATTTTTGGATACACTGTCGGATGATTTGCTCAAGACAGAAACCAATTGGGCCGGGAAACTGAATGATCCCGATATCGATCTAGATAGAGCCATTCTTATGGATAAAAGGTTTCTAAGATCTTCAAACCTAAGAGCACAGCATTTTAAAACTTTATTTAACCTTTATTACACACCGGCAAAATTATTTGACTGGGGCAAGAGAGCAGATCATAACTGCCCCAGATGTGGCAAGGGTCCGGCAGATCTGCTTCACATGTTTTGTTGTTGCGAGAAATTAGGACCAATTAAAAACGAAATTGTAAAGTTTTTAGAGGGGCTGCTAGATATCAGGATTGATCTATCCCCAACACTTTTAATATTCGGGGTCGATACCAACATGGGTTTGAGCGTAGAGATGGAGGCACTCGTTTTTATAGCAACAGTAGTCTTCAGAATATTAATTGCTGCTGCTTGGAAGGACACTGCGGCCCCAACCTTTCAGATGTGGATGTGTAGGCTACTAGGGATTCACAACATTGAGTCAGAGCTGTACGCACTGAAGGGTGTGAAATCCAGGGATATGGGACTAAGGCTTTGGGCCCCCGTGGCAGCATGGAGGCGGTCAAAAACCCTGGGCTTATAGCTTTTTAATATCCACAGCACTACTTCCCTCACAATCTTAACATATTATTAGCATTTGTATCTTCCGTTATATTAATGGTTTTAATCAGCTTAAATATTCTTATTAGAAGTTGAAAATCTGTTAGCCTTATTTATTTCTTAATATGTATAACTACCTGGTATCGTCATGCTAGTTTGTGTTCTCTACTATGTATTTGATATGATATTGTCATGAACTTTCAATAAAAATAAAAAAATTTAAAAAAAAGGACATATCTCATCCACAAACCCTGAGTGAGTCATTGAGAAACTAGATGGCATCTTTGTGACATGAGGCCTTCAAGCTATTTTGAAGTCTGATAATGGCCTGCCTTTTAACAGTCGAGTACTCAGGTTTTCCTGGAGTATCTGAACATAAAGCATCAAAAGAGTAGACCTTTATGGCCACAGGCCAGAGGACTTATTGAGCGCTTTATGAGTATGCTAATGAAAGCAGTACCGTGTGCAACTCTTGAGAGGCTCAGTTTAAAAACCAATTCCACCCGACAAGCCGATCGTTCAACATCTCAAAATGAATGAGTTTCTGCTATGGGCACCCTATTGACATGGTGTGTCCTGGTCTTTGGTTTCCCTTTTCCACCAATCATCATGAATGTTTTCTTTAAATTAAGTTTTAAATCCTTTTCGTGCATGTATTCAGCAAATTTTTCAATTAAACTCTGAAGCCTATTTGCGGTTCTAGATAGTGATCCAGTGGGCCAAGAGAAATTCAGTCTTATATATACATCTCTACACCACGATACTCACCATACTTCATAAATTTATCACTAGGCCCATAAATGACTGAGACATGAATTTGACCTACTGAATCCTAATGACCTAATTAATCTAACATAATAAATCACATTTAATTAAGTCGAATCATAGGCAATGGATTAACTAATGGTAACTCAATGAAACAAACAAGACCAGCTTGTTATTCCAAAATCTATTTTATTTACTTTATTTTAAAACAGAAAGCATTTTAAAAGTGAAAACTCTTTTATTAGCAATTTTTATAAAGCTAAATTATTTATTACAAAGGCACATTTGTCTAGCAGTTCGAACCAAAGTCAGCATGAGAAAATGCTCAAACATTCAAATTATTTCTCCAAAGCCCTAATTCCCTAATTTAGCTAAAGAAAACCTAAGGGGAAAAAGTAAAGTCTCAATGGATCTTACGCGAAACGAAAGTCCGGCAGCATAACTGGAGCACAGGAACGAACGAACAGTGCTCTTAGCAAGGGGGTAATTCTTATACCTTTTTCCTATCTAAAACTAACTAAAAGAATACAAATATTCGAGCAAGACATAATGTGATTGGTCCAGGACATCTCCTGATGAAGTCATACGACTCTCGCATAGCAAGAATCACTTTCTTTCAAGAGCGGCATTTTTCATTATTTTTAGGTGTCACTGGCTTCCGAAGGTAGCAACATTTGACAAAACCTTTTCATGACTTCCTTCATTCGTCCAAACTTTTCCGCCGCTGAGCATCTAAATTGTCCTTGACCATGAAGAAATCTGAACCAAATGTCCTTAGCTTCCACACAGCCTTGTTTACGAGCCATTTTCTAAGAATTACTGTAGAAAAACATTTCCACATTCAATCCTTGCTGTGCAAGGCCCACTTTTGACAAAGCTTCGGACATCTATTTTAGAAATAGGCCACAGGCCTCTTTAGCATGAGTCTAGTATGCAAGGAAACACAAGACAATAATTAATTCAAGAAATGATAATTATTCTGTTACCCACCCCCTTTACTAAAATTAACCCATTAGACTAAGTTACCTAGTTTTGCATACAAAAGAATAAACAAACACAAACACATGGGACGACATAACATAAACAAAAGCACATTTTAAAGAATGCACATGCTATTATTTAAAACAGCCGCAGTTAATATATAACAAAACAAAGGACAAAGTAAATGTATTATTCAAAGCAGAATGACGAACATGACAAGAGCACAAATGATTAAACCCGCGTGTTTATGTTGGTGCATATTACTCTAGGTTGTGTCAGTACAAACATGCAAATCATCATCTGGTTTATGCTCAATGATTCTGTTAGTTTTGCCCATAACATCATGATCAGCTTGTTTTGATTCAGCTTTGCTTGTCATATTTATTTTATAATCCTCCTTATTAATGCCAAAAGGGAAAATGACTGCTAAAACTAACCAAACTAAAATGCTTAAAATAACACAAATAGAAGGCATTTTACAGCATCTTCTGAAAATTGCACACCTTGAATTATCAGCATTAGGCATCATTACTCAATTTAAACAAAAATTTAAACTTGAAAAATAAAATTTGAAATTTTACTAAATACTAAATTAGTAACACACACCCTCCCCTTTTAATTTTTTTTTTTAGTAACCCTCTAACAACTTTTCTTCGACCTTGCGTCCATAAAAGTATTCAGCTAACACAATTTCTTCGACCTTGTGTCACCTAACACAATTTCTTCAGCCTTATGCCAAAAGGAAACCTCAACTCTAAAAGTAACTAAACCTCAATCATTGTCACTATTTTCTTCCAAATCTTCTTGACTACTGCTACTAACCTCAACTATTGGCGGGATTATTATGTAGGCCCACTCTGGAGACTTATACTTTTGATTTGGTTTCAATGCCCTTTTGCTTTTTCTGTTAATAACTTCAATTTTCTTTCCAACTTGTTCTTTTTTGTCTTCTTCACCTTTTTGACTAGAAATTTCATTGACCTGTTCTTTCGATCTGTTAACTAATTTGAGTTTCAAGTCTTCTTTTGGCCAAACATCACCTTTTCTCAAGAGTTTCTTTTTAGGCTCAATTTCATTACACTCAGCTTTCCAAGCTCTTTTCCTGAATTTTCTTATTTCAGATTCTTCATCACTGTCATCCGAATCAGTTTCAGAGATTTCAATTCTGTATCTAGGAACGTTTTTACTCGGCAGCTTCACTCCGTTAGGAACAACGGGCCATATGTATGAAGCCGTTTTTGAATCGCAAAGGCCGAAATTCGCAGAGTTTGGGCCTTAGAGATTCGCAAATGGCCTTTTTGCATTATTTCCAATGTATCATTCAATCGCAATTTAAGGAATCGCAATAATTTGCGAATCCTTATTTTGCCATAGCATTTAAGGAATCGCAAATTTTGAGATTCCTTTAATGATATATATGATACATTTTTGAAGTGCGAATTTGTGTTAAGGAATCGCAATTTACCACCAACTTGTAGTTGGTGGTAATTTGCGATTTCTCATAATAATGCCCTATTTGGCATTTGTGAGGGTGGTATGTGACACGCATACATGCCCATAGGGCATGTATGTGTGCCACATGCACACACATGTAGATTTGAGGGGTGCAGCAGGGTGTCTTTGAGACACCCCTGCACCATTGTAATAATTCTCAAATTGTGATTAGCAAATTGCGAATTCGCAATTTGAGAATTATTGCACCATCATTCCTATGGGCCTCCTGGCCCATAGGAATGCATTGGAAATCATTCTTTATTTGCGATATCGCAAATTGCGAATTCGCAAATAAAGAATGATAAGGAATTGCTAAAAAATAGCAATTTTGTACATACATACCGTTTGCCGATTTCTAAATAGCGATTCGCAAAAATTCAATATTTAGAAATCGCAAAACGATATCTTGATACATCCGGCCCAACGTCTCTGTAGCTGGTACTTGGCCATTCGTCCTCTTCTTCTGGAATTACTTCTAGCTTCCCAGTTCCAGATTTCCCGTTCCTGCTTTCAGAGCTTCCAATCTGCTTTTCAATACTCTCCTGATCTTGAATCTCTTCTGACACAGTTTCTTTTTCAGTTTTCTTTTCTAGAGCATCTTCATCATTCTCTGAATCAACAACAACGATGTCTAAATCTTTTTCATTTGATGCTTGATCTGCTTCTGAATTTTCCAGATGTCGACTTCTCTGTCGATCTTCAGAATCTGGATCTTCAGGTTCTTCTTCTTCTGAATCCGAATCTGCTGTAGTTTCGTCATTGTCTTCGTCAGGGTTATCAGGTGCAGGTACACAAATTGTATGACTTGCATGCCCCCACCTTTTCAAACCTCTGCACTTGACGGCATTAGTTGTGACCAAAATCACTTGCCTTGCTTTCTGCCACCTGGGTGCCAAACAGTTCCTCCTCCGATGAACCTTTGTTCTAACCCAGTCTCCTGGCAAAAGATCATGAGCCTGCTCCTTTTGTTTTGAAATCACATCTGTTCCCACCTGATGGAATACAGAGGTTACCACATCAGAGAGTTGCTTACAGTAGTCTAAAATTGCACTATCATTAATTGCTAGCAACTTTCCAACTGAAATATAAGCCTGTCTCATTACTCTTCCCATGAGAATATCATGAGGGCTAAGACCTGTTTTCTTATCTGTAGTACTTCTCAAAGACATCAAAACAAGTGGAAGAGCATCAGTCCATTTAATTCCTGTAGCCAAACACATTTTTTAAATTCTGTTTTTAATTGTGCCATTGATTTGCTCAACGACACCTGATGCTTCTGGTCTGTAAGCACAGTGTAACTTATGTTTGATTCCAAATGCTTCACAAATCAATTCAATCAGTCTGTTTTCAAAATGTGTACCACGATCACATTCAATAGTTACTGGAAAACCATATCTAGGTATGATCTCCCTCAAAAGCAATGTAGCCACAGTAATTGAATCATTGTGACGAGTTGGGAACGCTTCCACCCATCTTGAAAACAAACAGACAATCACAAGCACATACCTGAGCTTATTGTGTTGTGGCATGTCAATGAAATCCATCTGTAGCCTGGTAAAAGGACCACCCTCCCGACCTATGGTTCCCATGCTTACAACTGTTTTTCTGTTCGGATTGATTTGCTGGCAGATCAAACAACGTTGGCAAAGCGACTCTGCAATAACCCTAAATTTTGGATTACACCAAGTCTCCCTGAACTGTCTGATCATTGTGTCTCTTCCTAAGTGACCTGGTCCATGGTACATTCGTGCCATGTCAGCAATCAGGCAATTAGGCATAACAGGTCTTCCATCTTTGTAAACCCAAATTCCATCTTTCTCCTGCTGTCTACAACCTTCTTTGAGCCATGTGTTTTTCTCCTCATCATTTGACTCATCTTGTAAGTCTTTTACTCCCTGCCATGTTTCTACCACAGATATTAGCAAGAGAGAGTTCATTACATGCTCATTATCCTTTTCCCGATTAAGTGAAAGATTGTTTATTGCACAATATCGTGCAGTCTCATCTGCAAAGGCATTTCCTTTAGTAATGTAATCTTGACCTTTTTTATGTGCACCACATTTAACCACAGCTATTTTTTCTGGTAATTGAATGCATCAATCAGTCTTTTAATTCATTTTGCATTTCTGATTGGACTCCCTGCAGAGGTTAAATAACCTCTTTGAGACCAGAGCTGACCATATTCATGGACTACGCCATATCCATACTGACTGTCAGTCACTATGGTAACCTTTTTCCCTGCAGCTTTTTCACAAGCACGAATTAAAGCAACTAATTCTGCTATTTGTGCTGAACGAATTCCTTCAAGAGTTGAACCTTCAACTATCTCAGAAACTGTGCAGACTGCATATGCTGCTCTCAGAATGCCCTCATCTGTTCTCATAAAGTGGTCAGAGTCTATTGATTAATAGAACATTAAATGTATGAAAATTACTAATTATAAATTATCAACATTCCCACCATATAGTGCAATTTTTTTTATTTTAGGCACTTTGTTACCTGGATACTCAGTATCATTCTACAAGTACCAGAAATTATGAGATAAAACTCAACATGTGAAAAAGCATATCAATTACTTCATTGAATCAGACACATATTTAAGAACACAAGTATCAATTAAATGCATAGAAACACTTCATATGTAGAAAAGATTCAAACTGCTATTTCCCGCCAATCCGAATGCAGATAGGGTTCCATTGATACCCGACAGTTACACCGATCCTTTTTAAACAATTGCAGGTTATATAATTCCTCTACATGGGAACCGATGGAGGTCCAACCTTAACGGCCTTACACAAAGTAAGAATTTTAATCCCTTTACCTAGTCCTAGTGCAATCATGATCTCTACTAAAGGCCCGATACATTCATTTTTAATTATATTATTCATAGGCGCTCCTGTTTTTTTTTTTGTCCTGAAGAAGACCCCAGCATGAGGCTCCAACCAAACCTTAAACCGGGGGTCGAAACGTAGACCAGACTATACCTATCCTCTAACCATAGGAGAAATTAAGGGAGTAACACGGATCCTATGTTAAAGAGTTACTTGGAACTACTGATCTAAATTAGACTGTAAAGGCCGCACTGATTATCACTGTGATTGTTTTATGGTCACAACAACCTTTACCCAGTCCCCACCTTTACCCCATCACACCCATCCCATCTAACTACCTCCTTTTCCTCATCACCTTGAGCGCGTTGATATGTAATAATGCAGACAATATGTGTGAATCTTTTCTACATATGAAGTGTTTCCATGCATTTAATTGATACTTGTGTTCTTAAATATGTGTCTGATTCAATGAAGTAATTGATATGCTTTTTCACATGTTGAGTTTGATCTCATAATTTCTGGTACTTGTAGAATGATACTGAGTATCCAGGTAACAAAGTGCCTAAAATAAAAAAATTTGCACTATATGGATGGAATGTTGATAATTTATAATTAGTAATTTTCATACATTTAATGTTCTATTAATCAATAGACTCTGACCACTTTATGCGTATCTACTTAACTGACCCAGGTCAGAGAGTTCTTAGGGTATACCCCGTTGTAACTCACTACTCATCTGTTCTTAAGCAAGAGCCATCGACAAAGTAAACAATGTCTGACTCTGGTAAAGGCACATCTTTAATGTCTTTTCTGGGTTTGGTACAGTATTCTAAAACATCCAAACATTCATGATCCACAACATCATCATCAGGAGTCACATTATCTGGCAAGAGTGTAGCTGGATTGAGATTAAGACATCTTGCAATAGATACATTATCTGATCCCAGAATAACTTTCTCATATTTTGTCAATCTGTTGCTTGACAGGTGTTGTGTTTTACTTCTGGTAAGAAGTGTTTCAACTGAATGAGGTACATATACTTTTACAGGGAATCCCATTATGATTCCTTCACTTTGCTCAATGCTTACACTTGTTGCAGCCACTGCTTGTAAGCAACCTGGCAATGCTTTTGCAACAGGATCAAGTACAGCTAAAAAGTAAGCTATAGGTTTTCTCATCTTTCCACCTTTCTGAATAAGAACTGACAAAGCACAACCTTCCCTTTCACTGCAGTACAGTTCAAATTCCTTATCATAATCCGGCATACCCAATGCTGGGGCTTCACAGAGATTTTTCTTTAGCTTTTCGAAAGCCTCCAATTCTGTTTTTGTCAAAGCAATTGGGTCCTTAATGTCTGCCTTTGTTAATCTTTGTAAAGGTTTCGCAATTACTGAAAACCCAAAAATCCATTGGCGACAATAACCAACCATTCCTAGAAACATCCTGATCTGTCTTTGAGTTGTTGGTGGTTGTATTGCTCGAATCATTTTTATTCTTTCAATTGTCACTTGTCTAATTCCTTTTGCAATTCTGTGACCAAGGTATTTAACCTCTTGTTTGCAAAACTGTAGTTTTGCAGGTGACACTTTATGCCCTTCATCTGCCAAGCGATTCAGAAGTGTAATGGTGTCAGTCACACAATTTTCTCTTGTTTTTCCTGCAATCAGGAGGTCATCAATATACTGGACTAATATTGACTCCCCAGGTAACTTTAAATCTTCCAGGGATTTTTTCAATAACTGATTAAAGATAGGTGGACTCTCTGTATACCCTTGAGGGATACGACACCATGCTAATATGCGATCCTGGAACTGAAATGCAAAAATTTGCTGGCTATCTGGATGCAATGGAACTGTAAAGAAGGCATTACACAGGTCAATGACTGTGTACCATTCTGCATCATGCGGAATCTGATATAAAATTACCGCTGGATTTGGTACAACTGGACAGCAAGGAACAACTATCTTATTAACCTTTCTCAGGTCCTGAACTATTCTGTACGTTCCATTTGGCTTTTTAATACCCATAATCGGTGAATTACATGGGCTACTTTCAATTTCTCTCAAAACACCTTGCTTAATGAACTTTTCAATTACAGGAATTACACCTTCAATTGTTTCAGGTTTCATCTTGTACTGGGGAATGTTTGGAATATCTATTCCCTGTCTCACAGTAATCTTTACTGGGTCCACATGTTTCATTAAACCCATTTCATCACCAGTTAGATCCCAAATTTTCGGATTCACTGTCTCTTTCAGTTCCTCAGGTAAATTATTTTTATCAAAAGCAGGAAACATTTTATTTTCTTCATCAACCATTAATAGTGTCAATTTGTACAAACCATCTTCTTCTAGAGTTTGAAGCACAATACCTTCTGGTGAACAGTAAATTTTGCAATTCATCTTACAAAGCAAATCCCGACCTAAAAGGTTAACAGGACTGCTGTTACAGACCACAAATCTGTGTTTATCTTTGTAATTTCCAATTTCTACATCTACAGGTTTTGTGAGATTCGTTTTAATTTGCTGATTAGCTACACCAACTACCTGGATTGAATCACCTGAGAGAGAAAGATTTTCAATTTCCACTGATCTAACAGTAGAAGGGGTAGCACCAGTGTCCACAAGAAAAGTGATATCTTTGTCATTCACTTTACCATTTACAAATGGACCTGACTGATCTACCTCAAGAGTGGCTCCAAGCACACACTCTTCTTCCCCCCCTCAGGCACCGTCATGAGTAATCCTCTGAGTCACTGCTCTCGTTTTCTTTTAACCAAAATTGTTGAGAGACATTTGACACATTTACTTTTTGTGATCTTTTGACCTGTTCAGCTCCGCAGAAACCTGTCTCTGGATTATATCTATGTGTATTCATGCAATTTGGCAAAGGTGGCTGTGGAATTTGGTTTTGCTGAATCAATTGGTTCTGCTGATTCGCTAACTGTTGCTGTTGCTGCTGACTTATTTCATTTAACTGTCACTGAAGCTGTTGCTGTTGCTTCTGATTTATCTCACTCTGCATCTGTGGATTTAATGATGAATTTTTTTAATTTCTGGGCGGATTTTTACACTCACGCTTCCAGTGTCCAATTTCGCCGCAATTAAAACAAGGTAGCTTTTGTTTTAGCTCTACAATAGTTATATTAAATTTTGGCTTATTTGTAAAGTTCCCTTTAAACTTGCCTGGATTCTGGTTCTGCTGAAAAAATTTATTTTCTAACACTGCTATCTGCTGCTCAGCTACCTTCACTTGTGCCCACATTGCCTTTTCCTTGAGTTTCTTTTGCTTTGCATCTAACTCATCACTGCAATATTTTGCCTTTCTCAGGATGTCATCAACTGAAAGTGCTTGCCAACCCACAATTCCGGTCCTAATCATATCCCCTATCTCAGGTCTCAAGCCATAAACAAACCTGTAAATGAAGTGGCTCATGTCACTTTCACTTAATTTTTCATAGCCACTGTATTGTTTAAATACCAGGAGCAATCTTTCATAATAAGAATGAACTGATTCTTTTGGTTCCTGGTTAGTTCTGTCAATTTAAACCCAATCTAATTCTTTTGCAGGAATTTTGTCTTTCAACCAAACAATTACTTTGTCATAGAAATCCATGACAATATCTGAAGGAGCGCCTGTTACTTTATGCCGCTGTGGTTCCTCTTTTGGCTAACCAACAGAAATTTTACATTCTGTCCAAAGATCTGACGGGACAACAATGTCAAAGAAACCATCAAGATCAATCCACAGAACTTTTGAAACTTTAATAAATCTGTCAACCTGATGATACCATTCCACTGGCTTTTCTCTCAGCCGAGGAAAATCATTTGTGAACAGTAATATATCCTGTCTGGTCCATGGAACATGAACATAACCCCCACCAGCTATTTCCCTCAACGGAAATTCACCAAAAACTTCTCCCCTGTCTCTATTTTCTTCTTCTCTCTTCTTTGTCCATTTAACTCTCCATTTACTTAAATCACCCAATCTTTTTAAGAACACAATCAGTTCTTTTATATGGGTTATTCTGCCTGTAGTATTTAGATTCTCTATATCTTTTTCAGAAAAATCCACTCTGTAATGCTTTTGTAATTGCTTCTGGCGAGTTAAATCTATTTCCAATTCAGCAGCCAATTCTTCAAACTGTTCATATTTATTCTTAGTTTTCCACTGAATACTTTTGAAAATAAAAAGCAGTTCATCATCCTGATATTGCTTCAAACAGTCAGTACCAATTGTGCCAATAATCAATTCTTCTAAATCCGCTTTTAATTTAGCAACATCAAGTTGTTTTGACTCAGGAACTTGTGTTAAATCTGTTCTATTAATAGAACCAGAATCTGATTCTGCAGCTGATGGTGTGACATTTGACAATCCTTGATTTAAAGTTAAATTTGGCATTGTTTTATCTTTATGAATTTCTGTTAACTCAGAATAAATTTTTTCAGCCACTTTCTGAATTTCTGCATTTAAAGGATTCGTTATCACAGAATGCCTGTTCTCACTCTGATCAAAAACTGGTACAACAGGACCAATTGTAACTGGAACTGTCACTGCTTCCATGCCTTTTGTTAATTGTTGAATTAATTCTCCCTTTGCTTTAAAATAATCTGTTATATTTGGAATTTCCTCAGGCAATGTCTTTTTATTATTTCTCGGGAAATTATTTCTCGAGTTAGAGTTTTCTCTTGAAGAATTTGTTTTACTTTTCGATCTCCCTCTATCAGGTAATTTCATAAATCTGGGTGAATCTTCAATTTCCCTAGGCGCACTAGGAGAAATATCTGAAACACTCCTTGGAGTGGAATGTGAAGGTGGAGGACTATTTAACATATCCTCTAAAACCGCAATTCTTTTGACCTGATTCTACAACCATCTCTAAAACTGGATACAATCCTTCATGTATGTCTCCTTTCCTCCAACGTCGCACTTTATCTTGGTGAGTTTCCCTATATAAGCTTCTTGGTGCTCCCCAAATTTCTCACTCAAGCTCCATCATTTCAATTTCCCATTCAACTAAGGCTTCAAATTGAGTGGGTCTGGGTCTTGGTGAAAGAGCCATCATTTTATCTCTTAAGTTCCTTAAAACTTTAACATTAAATGACGCATCCTCCGGACAGGCTAAAACACCATCTCCTCTAGTGTATTGCATCCAATTTTCAAACCAGAGAACAGTATGATAACCATATTCTCCTTCCATATATGCTGCAGGTGTTTTATACTTATGAAGTAATTTTCCACCACGCGCTTCAATTTCCTTGTCAGGATTAAATACATTTTTAATTTTCTGAAACCATGAAGGCTTTTTCTCTTCCTTATACCAATAGCTCATGTTTTAAAATCAAATCGTATAATTTAGAAAAGATCATAAATATTTTTCCGTTGTTCCGCTGCTCTGACCAATCCGTGCGCGAAACTCACCAACAAGCCAATCATGTTAAGCTACGTCACCACCTTGCTCAACCAATGAGAAACCAGTTTCCAGAAATGACCAATCAGCTAACAGCTCAGTTTGATCACGTGAACCAATCAGCGTACTTGCTGTGACGTATGTCAACCAATCACAGCCCGAACCCTGTGACGTACACTGCCGCTGCAGCAAAGCAGGCGACGTGTCAGTGTCACTCCGTAAACTCACCCCTCCCTTACAAAATATTTTCACAGCGCCATTTTAAACAATTCTTTTCAATGAATTTCAGTTAATAACTACAGAAAAACAAACCATGTGTCTGTTTCGCTAAACAAAGTGATAGTTTTATCAAACATTCAAGAATTCATTCCCGTGAAATAGACAACGCTATTTACACAAAAACAATTTTTCAGCTTTCATACGAGAGAAACCTATCCATGCAAACATGAAATCTTCGGTAGACTTTAACTAACCAAATAGAATTCCTGATACGCCAGTAAGAATAGACAATGCTACCTCACCCTTCACACAAGCTCGGAAAAATCCTACTACTCTTTTCACAACGAGTTTTAAAACAGGCTCCTAGTCCCTATACTCGGAGCTAGAATTTCATAGGTAGACCTCACTATTCATGCAATCTATCATACCTAAATCCCTAAACTTGTGTTGTACGTCCACAACACTTAGTGATATTTTTGTACCACTAGTTTGAAACAGAACAAATGAACTGTGTAACTTCACCTGTCACACTACTCTGCCGGCACAGAGGCTTTTCACACTGCTGGAAAAACCTTTCAACAACAAATAACAACTAGACAAAACTTAACGTGTGTTAAACATGTATCCTATGTAATTATCATGTAACATGTATGTTACCATAGTAACCATCCTCTGCTACCAGTAATTTGATCCAGTGGGCCAAGAGAAATTCAGTCTCATATATACATCTCTACACCACGATACTCACCATAATTCATAAATTTATCACTAGGCCCATAAATGACTGAGACATGAATTTGACCTACTGTATCCTAATGACCTAATTAATCTATCATAATAAATCACATTTAATTAAGTCGAATCATAGGCAATGGATTAACTAATAGTAACTCAAGGAAACAAACAAGACCAGCTTGTCATTCCGAAATCTATTTTATTTACTTTATTTTAAAACAGAAAGCATTTTAAAAGTGAAAACTCTTTTATTAGCAATTTTTATAAAGCTAGATTATTTATTACAAAGGCACATTTGTCTAGCAGTTCGAACCAAAGTCAGCATGAGAAAATGCTCAAACATTTAAATTATTTCTCCAAAGCCCTAATTCCCTAATTTAGCTAAAGAAAACATAAGGGGAAAAAGTAAAGTCTCAATGGATCTTACGTGAAACGAAAGTCCGGTAGCATAACTGGAGCACAGGAACGAACGAACAGTGCTCTTAGCAAGGGGGTAATTCTTATACCTTTTTCCTATCTAAAACTAACTAAAAGAATACAAATATTCCAGCAAGACATAATGTGATTGGTCCAGGACATCTCCTGATGAAGTCATACGACTCTCGCATAGCAAGAATCACGTTCTTTCAAGAGCGACATTGTTCATTATTTTTACGTGTCACTGGCTTCCGAAGGTAGCAACATTTGACAAAACTTTTTCATGACTTCCTTCGTTCATCCAAGCTTTTCCGCCGCTGAGCGTCTAAATTGTCCTTGACCATGAAGAAATCTGAACCAAATGTCCTTAGCTTCCACACAGCCTTGTTTACGAGCCATTTTCTAAGAATTACTGTAGAAAAATATTTCCACATTCAATCCTTGCTGTGCAAGGCCCACTTTTGACAAAGCTTCGGACATCCATTTTAGAAATAGGCCACAGGCCTCTTTAGCGTGAGTCTAGTATGCAAGGAAACACAAGACAATAATTAATTCAAGAAATTATAATTATTCTGTTACCCACCCCTTTACTAAAATTAACCATTAGACTAAGTTACCTAGTTTTGCATACAAAAGAATAAACAAACACAAACACATGGGACGACATAACATAAACAAAAGCACATTTTGAAGAATGCACATGCTATTATTTAAAACAGCCGCAGTTAATATATAACAAAACAAAGGACAAAGTAAATGTATTATTCAAAGCAGAATGACGAACATGACAAGAGCACAAATGATTAAACCCGCGTGTTTATGTGGGTGCATATTACTCTAGGTTGTATCAGTACAAACGTGCAAATCATGCAACACTCATTAGTAAAATAAAATCATGGGAGTTTCATTTGTCACAAACCTCTTTTCAGAATTAATTCTGAAAGTCCGCCCCATCAATAGCAATACCACATCATCAGAGTACAACAAAACCAGGGTGACGCAATTGCTGACCCTAGGAGCATTAGCGTTCAGCTTTTGCAGACATTCATCAACAGCGTTGATATACAGGGAAAACAAGAGCATAGCGAGGACACAATCTTGCCTAATCCCACGCGTTACTCTGAACCGGGGAGTACACTCTCCTCTGGGCCTGTATTGAATTCTTGCAGTTAATAGCTTATATATTTGTGATAAATAAGTAACAATGTCACTGGGAGCACACACCCTAAACAAGGTCTGACATCATTTTGCATGATTGACTAGATCAAAGGTGCTTGTTAGATCTACAAAGCATAAGTGTAGGTGGTCCGATTTGGACAGTGTATGTTTACTAATTATTAGATGGAGGTTGACACACTACTCAGTAGTCCCTAATATCTCTTCTGAATCCTTATTGAGATTCTGTAAGGATTAGGTTATCATGTGCCCAAGTTGCCAATCTCTCCGGAAGGATTCTACCCATCAATTTTGAGATTGAATCAAGAAGGGATATAGGACGGTAGCATTTTGTATCACCTCTATCTCCCTCCTTAAAAATTGGAACAATAGCACTTTCTGTCCAGGTTACAGGCAAGAGGCCACCCACTGAAACATTGCAGACCCTCATTAGGATTTGGGCCCAAAGGCCAATATCTGCCTTAAAAATGTGTGGCGTAGTCATTGGCAGGTACCCAGGCTGGGGCGGACGTTACTGAAATGTATACTATGCACAGAGGAAAAGGGGGGTTCTCTGGATCCTAGGTCTATTTGTTTGCCTTATAGGTCAGACTCTGATAGAGCTCTCCTACTGGTGCCCAGGGTATGTGAGAGATGCAAAACCTATCTATGGGGCTTTTAAAGTTTTAAATAAATATCTAAAAATAATTAGCATACTTATGCCATCTCTGAAAACCATTGGATGAACCTTGTTCTGATGAAATCACATTTCATGAGGATACATGCCTCTAAGAAACCTGTTGTTAATTCTCTTGCTTCTGAAGGAGCTTGGTTTTACTCACTAACAGGTTCAGTTGGCAGCTTTCCCATGAGCAGTTCGATGACTCAGAGAAATTGGTTTGTAGTGCTTTTGTCCTAAAAATCTAGGAAACCTACCTACTAAATCTGTACAGTTGGCAAATATCCTGGTGCAATACTTTGAGGTTTACATGATAGTGTGCCTTGAAAATGTCGATTTGGATCTCCTCCTGTGATGAGCCATACAATAAAGGCCCACGTAGACAATCTCTTTATTTCATATCATCTGTGCAATATTTCGGATATTTGAGCTGCAGAACATGTCCACAAGAAGCCACTAAGAACTTCAGTCTGGATGAAAATTAATACTGTACCAAGATTTTCTCTGAGCAGAAAGGAGTACACAATTACATGCATACGTATGGCAAAAAGAGGGCGATTAACAGATATGGTGAAAGTAAAGACACAGTTAATGCCTGTATGAAAACATGAGAGACTCTGCACAGAAATGACAGGCAGGACTCGCTGACAGTGAACAACGTGTGAATAGAGGCACACACAACAAGTTCATCTCTGTCCTCGTGAAATGCTGTAAAGCTTAGCTGCACAGGCAGCTTCAGGGCTGTAGGAAGTAGAGCAGCTATCAGTTACAAGTCTGATTTAATCTCAGGAACAACAGAATGAATTTGGCAAATAGACACCCTTCAGAGCGCCGGGAAGGTGTCCTGATCATTGAATACACAAAAGCAGCTGGTTATGCTCAGTAATGGCTGTCTGGTGCAGGGTTGGACTGGCCTACAGGGATGTCAGGCTGTGTCCTGGGGGCTGAGCACACAGATCATTGAACAAGTTGTGTTTTTGGCTGTTTTAGGACCATTTGTATGGGCTGGAGGACCGGGTTTTACTCTAGATTTCTATGATATTACCACAAATCCGTACAGAGTGCCATACCTTGCAAAACACATATACTGCTTGCCTTTACACGTTAAAACTACCCTGATTTGCAAATGAAGTCCACTTATATTCAGTTATCTGACTAGCTCACTTGGGTTCCTTTCGATTCAATGCTAACTTACCCTCCTGTTTACCAGACCATCAAGAAGCTGGAAGCTCCTGATCCTTCTTCAGTGGATGGATCAATCCTACAACCAGCCATTAAGGCCTTTTTACAGCCAGTATATAATAACCAGAATGACAGTAATATTGTGCTCTAGAATTGTTTACAAAATTATCATCCCATTGCAAGAAATGTTAGCCCAACACGGCAACTTTTTGTACACAATACTTATGACACAATATTTCTATCATAAGATTTGTTTGCTAACAATATTCTGACATAGGCCACAATTCAGGTAACATCAAGGGAACTGTTGGAACCGGAGGTCTCTGGTTGGCACAGGTATGCACTTTTGACAAGCAAGGACCCTCAGCTCCACGTCAGGGCAAGGGAACTACTCCTTCGAATAACCCCTGCTCACCCTCTAGGTAGTATGGCGCGAGCAGCCAAGGCTAATCCTCAGGGCAATAGTAAGTTAAGCATTCATGATCACACACAGTAAACCCACTGACCCACCACAAATGGACACCAGTCGTATGATTGTATCAAAAATACGTATACTTTATATAAAAGATAGATTCAAGCAGGATTATCACAAGACCAAATAACGTTTAGTAAATTGAGGTCACCAGATCACAATAGGCAAACTTAGTCTTTCAATGTTCGTTGTTTAGCAAGGTACGATGACAGGGAAATAACGTTGCGGACCCTGGATCCGATATGAACTCGAGACGGAGTTCAAGTGTACCTTACTGGTGGAAGTCCGAGGCGTTTCAGGCGCGGCTACTTGTGAGGGCGAACCCCGAACGAGGCAGACGGTTCTCCAGAGGATCTCTCCGGCTCAATCCCCCTCGAGGAGCGAGGTGAAGGAGCTAGACTGTGGAGGGTTGCGGCGATCCGGGGTCGGTGCAGCTCACGGGGCGAGGCGCCGTTGAGGCCTGCGGGACGTACTACTTCTTAGCACGCCGGGTCGTACTCATGGATCTGTTAGGGGCGTTGAGTTCTCGGGCAGACGGGTGCAGCACAAGGCTTCCGGTACCACGGTACTGGGAGGCCTTTCTTGAGGTGCAGCACGAGCCTTGGTATGCAGGAGCGCAAAGCGAGACAGTCGGGTACGTTACGACGTACAAACCGTCCGAGGCTATGAGATGCTCTCCGTGCAGATTCCAGCTGGAGAAGATGAGAGGTGCGAAGCTCGCTCCATAAGCGGCGAGGTGACAGGAGAGCAGGCGGCCCGGCACTGAAGCGGAGAGCGGCTCAGGGATGAGCGGGGCTCTCTACGGCGGGGCGACCAAGCTCCGAGCTGTCATGACCTGGGAGAGGGGGAAGGCACCCGAGTCACAACTCTGGCGAGGGAATAAGAACTGAGGCCCAACAGCAGATGGGCACAACCCAATGGTCCTGGGGTTCTGTTCAGGGGGCAAGCTCTCGATCAAGCCCATGGAGATTGTTTCAGGCACAAGTCTACAAAGTCCTATCTGGTCCTTTCCTCTCCGTTCTCAGCAAGGCACCATTGCAGGCCAGTCTTACAGGATACAGACTGGTTTCTGTCCTTCAGCCTCTCTTGGTCCTTCTAGTCAGGCAGAGGTTCGTCGTGGTCAAAACTGGATCTGATCTATAAGGAGCGGAGCTCCTATATTTATACTGCATTTCTTTTTTCTTTGCAGGCTAGGGGGCCTGAGCCTGGTTCAACCCGGTTCTGAAGTACTTTGTTGACAGGACGCGGCCGTCTTCTTTCAGGGTGCAGGGCAGAGACATCAGACGCTCCGCAGGAGGTGGAGCCAGCATTGTGGTGGTGGAGCACAACCCTATTCAGAGTCAAGGACTACTCCGCCCACCCATCCTGCTGTAAGCACCCCATTCACTACCTGGAGCACCCGACTATCCCCCGGGAATCTCCCAGCCCTGTCACTCACACAAACCCAGACAGCAGATACACATCCTGGCAGAGGCGGCTGAACATTTAGGCGAGCAAAGCCAAATACAGGATATTAAAATAAACCTTACTAAAGGAAGTATTTTATTATTCTGAGTTCAGGCATACTAAACTCGACCTGCTACCATGTTCCCTGAGCCAGCCGGGACTATAGCGTGTAATAGCTCCGACAGCTCATCTGGCCTAAGAGAACAGGTAGCCCGTCAATAGTGAAGAACGAGAAAGGGCGGTAATTCACTACTAGGACATGCCACACTTTAGGCTTGTCCTACCTTACGCTTACAATGCTCCCTGCCCGTTGGCCTACCATAGGAGTGACTGATATGAAGGTGAGGGAAGGTTCTCGGACTGGCGAGTGTGGGCACTTGCACAGTCAGCGTGACAGTACGGGACTGTACGCGGGGTCAGCAATGGCGGACCCGAGACATATCTTACGAGGCCGCTTCTGTGGGTGGCGCAACCAGCGCTGCAGGCCCACTAGCGGCATTTGTATCTACAAGCCCCGGCACACCTTGTGCACTTTACTGGAGACTGACAGTAAACCAAATAATCCAATAGTGGAAATCAATTACACATGCACTTTACATTGGGAGCACTTGCACTGCGGCACGGGTCGGCCGTGGTGCAGTGCCCTGAGCATCAAACACCAGCAAAACATCTGAGGCACATCAGCAAAAAGTGGAAGGGAAACTCACGCCAAGGTGCCTGGTCTAACAGGAACTAATTCCCCCAAGGAAGTCCTGTGCCATGTGTGGAGATCAACATTCACTGTGTAGTCTCACAATAGTGAAAGCCAGTACTCAAAGGGAGTAAGTCTGTGTTCATATTGCCTTTCTGAAAAGGTATTTGTCATTATAGTAAGTTGCAGACGCTCAGGGCTATTCACAAAGATAACTTACCCCAGTGAGTAACACTCACACTTTTGAGTTTTGACTATTCAAAAAATCTTGAGTGCAGTTATCCAAAAAGTGTACACTTACACGCCTACACTCCCTGAAAAAGTGGTGTAGAGACATTTATGAGCTTAAGTTACTACAGACAAAAAATAAACAGTAGTAAGTCCAGCATCACATATGGCCAACCACTGATATATCAATGCCCTACCATAGAAAATAATGGGACTAGGAACATAAAAATTAAATCCCACAGGAAAGAATGTTGAATTAAATAGATTTATTTGAAATATATAAAAATTTTATAGTATATTGATATTTTTGTTGTACTGATTTGCAATGTTTTATATTTATACATGCTCAAAAAAATTGATGATTTGTTTATGAAAAAATAATGCTCTACTAGTGAAAAAATGAGACAATAAACTAGTGACGAAAGTAAAAAAACGGACCGGTATGTTTTACTCATAAAGGTCAGCATAAATATTTGAAAGTGACGTCCAGTACTGGCAGTTGTGTTGTTCTTTCGATTTATTGGGCTTAGCCTTGCTGGGTCAGAGCCACGACCCTGTGTTGTTCTTCAGAGTGATCGCCACGGCGGCACACGATCTTCCCACCGGCTGGTGTTGAAGATTGCAATAAAAGAAACAAGAAAATCTTGCGCCATTCATGGCCTTGGAGTTTGTCGGCTGACATTCTCCACCCCAAGTTGAAGAACTATCGGATGATACTCATACCTTTAATAAGGCTGTCCTACCTCCTTGGAGTCCTGATGAAGACCCGCTATTGAGGCACATAAATCAGCGCATCCCATCTAGGGCCGAAACGTCAACGTTATGTTTATGTATCTGTCCACACAGAGTCTCAACGAACTAAAGAAATAATGTATCAGTTTGAGACCATTGTAATTTAAAGTGGATACTTATGATTTAATGTTTTGTCTATATGTATGATTATTTTTGGTTTAATTATTGCTGAGCACTCAGTCACCAGTCACAACTCACTCACCTAATGTATATTTAGTCCATGTGTTGTTTGTTTTGGGCAGCTTCTCAAATACAGTTTGAATTAATCCGTCAAAAGGTTAATACTAAAGGTTTTTGTTTTGTTCTCTGATATATCCTTCACCGGATATATTGTTCCAATTGTGTATTCAATACGTCTTTAATGTAAGTGTGATTCCCAACAGAACCAATGTTATTGTTCAGTCCCCAGCTCTTGGGGCGCTCCCCTGGTTTCCCTGAAATGACGATCAGCGCGCACGTGGTGCTGACATAATTTTCAGTGAAACCGAAACTGAAATGAGCCAAGGGGCTCATTTCAATTTCACTTTCCATGTGCTCAGTGGGCTATTTCAGCCCGGGCATGTAGTAAGACAGGAGCAGTAACATTGGAAAGGGGAGAATCTCCCCTTTCCAATGGTACCCCTCCCTAGTGGATCCCTGCTTGGGAATCACCTCAGGAGGGCGATCCCCAAGCAGGGATCCACCCACTAGACACCATGGAGGGGGGAGCGGCCCCTTGGGCAAGGGCCATTGCTCCCCCTATATTTTTTGGGCAATACAGACTTTCTGTCCCCCCTGGGGGGCAGATGGGGGCATGTCCCATGTTGGGATGGGGGCTGCCCAAAATAGACATGGCAATGCTCCCCCCCCCCCAGAGAAATTTTAGTCTTTATGCCCCCCATAGGGGGCAGACGGGGCAGCAACCCCCATCTGACCCCCAGTGGTCAGAAAGCCCACTAGAAATCAGGTATTTTTTTGTAGTGATGTAGGGTTGGGGGCTTCCCAAAATGTGCATGACAATGCCCCCACCCCCAGTGAAATTCCAGTATTTCTGCCCCAGGAAGGCAGATGGGGCAGTAGCCCCCAATCTGCCCCTCAGGGGGCAGAAAGCTTACTAGAAACCAGTTTTTTGTATGATCTAGGGTTGGGGGCTGTCCAGAATGGGCATGTCAATGCCCCCACCCCCAGTGAAATTCCAGTATTTCTGCCCCAAGAGGGCAGATGGGGCAGTAGCCCCCAATCTGCCCCCCAGGGGGCAGAAAGCCTACTAGAAACCAGTTTTTTGTATGATCTAGGGGTGGGGGCTGCCCAGAATGGGCATAACAATGCCCCCACCCCCAGTGAAATTCCAGTATTTCTGCCCCAGGAGGGCAGATGGGGCAGTAGCCCCCCATCTGCCTCCCATGGGAAAAATACCAGCAGAAATTCCGGAATAGCCACAAGGTCCCCACGCAAAACTGGGTGGATTTTTTGGTCTACGCTAGAAAGGCATTAAAGGGCTGGGTGCAGGGCAGTGGGGTTACTGATTACGAGGGGTTGTACGATCTGTTCCTAAAGGAGCACCTCCTCAAGAAATGTTTTCTGGAGCTGTGCCAACACCTGGTGGACAGCAAGCTGACTAATCCTAGGAATCTTGCAGAGGAGGCAGACACTTGTCAACTAAGGGATCTGGGGGGGACTCCCAGCAAGCTGGACAGGGGTCTTCCCAGAAGAACGAGGGGGAGATAAAAAGAAGGAGTTCTACAGAGGCCCCCAAAATAGTTCACAATCAAAGGAGTCAGGTTACCCAGCCAAATCTGGCTACCAAAAACCCACTTACCCTGACCGTAGTCAGCAGCCCAGAATTGTCCGGTGCTACGAGTGCGGCGAAGTTGGACACTACAAAGTGCAATTCCAGTATTTCTGCCCCAGGAGGGAAGTTGGGGCAGTAGCCCACAATCTGCCTCCCATGGGGAAGACAGCCCACTAGAAACCAGTTTTTTTATGATCTAGGGGTGGGGGCTGCTCAGAATGGGCATGCCAGTGCCCCCACCACATAAAACAATTACCACAGTCTTCCCCCCCCTCCCAGGAGGAACATTGGGGCTATAGCCCAGTATCTGCCCCCCCCCCCCTGAGTCGGAAAGCCCACAAGGCCTCAAGAAATATATATTTTTTAAATACACGGGTGAGGACATGCCAATGCCCACACCTCCCCCCAACAATGCCAAAGTCTTTCTGTGGCGGAAATGGGCAGTGGCCCCCTGATCTGCCTCGGGGTGGGGAGGCAGAAAGCCCAATTGAGCGCCATTGATTATGCTGACTTTTTTATGCATGGGGGCTGCCCAGAATGAGCATACCAATGCCCCCACCCTCCTAAAAAATAGCCACAGTCTTTCTGCCCCCTTTGGGGAAATATCAGGGCAACCCCCAATCCCCCACCCCCAGGGTGGCAGTAAGCCCACCAGGCACAGACTTGTTTTTAGCAATGTGCCTACCTGTGGATTTTGTGCACTAGCGCAGCCGGCACATAGGGAAACCTAGCAAACCTGTACATTTTTTAAAACTAGACACCAAGGGGGAATCCAGGATGGGGTGACTTGTCTGGCCCTCACCGGGTTCTGTTAGCCAAAATCCCTTGCAAACCTCAAACTTAGTTAAAAAAAAACCAAATTTTCCTCACATTTCTGTGATGGAAAGTTCTGCGTGGATCCACAAAATTCCACCACCCCATATTCCCCAAAGTCTTCTGAGAAAACTAGTATGTCACTTGTGTGGGTAGCCCTTGTGCCTGCAACAGAAAATGGCCCAAAACACAATGTGGACACACCACATTTTCACAGTTAAAACTGACCCTTTTTTTGCAAAGTGCCTAGCTGTAGATTTTAAAACCTTAGCTCTGCTGGCACTTAGGGAAACGCAGCAAACCTATACATTTTGAAAACTAGACACCCAGGGGAATCCAGGAAGGGGTGACTTGTTGGCTCTCACCAGGTTCTGTTACCCAGAATCCCTTGCAAACATCAAACTTTATCAAAAACAACATTTTCATCACATTTTTGTGGTGGAAAGTTCTGGAATATGGTTAAAATTGACAAAACTAACCAAGAACCAAAGGAGTCAGTACATTCATTTTATGAAAGGTTACTGCTGGTATTTGAACAATACAGTGGCTATGAAAACTTAAGTGAAAAGGACATGAGCCACTTCATTTACAGGTTTGTTTATGGCCTGAGACCTGATATTGGGTGAAATGATTAGAAACAGGATTGTAGGTTGGCAATCACTTTCAGTTGATGACATCCTGAGAAAGGCAAAATATTGCAGTGATGAAATTGATGCAAAGCAGAAAAAGCTCAAGGAAAAGGCAATGTGGGCACAGGTGAAGGTAGCTGAACAGCAGATAGCCTTAGAAAATAAAAATGTGCACCAGAGTCAAGGCAAATTTAGGAATAATTTTAATAAGCCAAAATTTAATGTGAATATTGAAGAGCTCAAACAGAAGCTCCCATGTTTTAATTGCGCGATATTGGACACTGGAAGAGAGAGTGCAAAAATCCGCCCAGAAATTTTAAAAATACATCATTGAATCCACAGATGCAAAGTGAGATAAATCAGCAGCAACAGCTACAGCAGCAGTTAAACGAATTAAGTCAGCAGCGACAGCTACAGCGACAGGTAGTGAATCAGCAGAGCCAAATTCCACAACCACACCTCTTCCAAACTGTGTGAATGATCAAAGATACACCCCCGAAACAGGTTTCTGCGGAGGAGATCAGGTAAACAGATCGCCAAGAGTGATTGTGTCAAATGTTTCTCAACAATTTTGGTTGAAAGATAATGAAGTGAGTGATTCTTCTGAAGACTTACTCATGA
>NW_028247574.1:0-89366 GCF_964263255.1 Lissotriton vulgaris
TGTGCAGAAAGAGACAAGAGAAGTGCAGAAAGAAGCAGGAGAGGTGCAGAAAGAGACAAGAGAACTACAGAAAGAGGAAAGAGATTTTCAGAAACAGGCAAGTGAGGTGCAGAAAGAGGCAAGAGGGGTGCAGAAAGAAGGAAGAGAGGTGCAGAAAAAAGCAAGATAAGTGCAGAAAGAAGCATCAGAAGTGCAGAAAGAGGCAATGAAGTGCAAACAGAAGCAACAGAGGTGCAGAAGGAGGCAGGAGAACTGCAGAAAGAGGCAAAAGAGTTGCAGAAAGAGGCAATAGAGGTGCAGAAAGAGGAAAGAGGAGGTGTACAAAGAGGCAAGACGGTTGTAGAAAGAAGCAATAGAGGTGCAGAAAGAAGCAAGTGAGGTGTAGAAAGTGGCAACAGAGGTGCAGAAGGATGCATGAGAGGTGCAGAAACTAACCTTGGGTGAAGTACTACGCTACGATCATGTAGTTTGCGAAGTTGGTGCTACTTCGCACTACGCGAATTGCATGTAGCACAGTGCAAACAAGCGTAGTGGTCATTTTTTGCTTGCTCGCGATCAGCAAAATCAAATTGCCGATCGCGAGAGTGGAAAATAAACCTCCCGGTGAGATTCTCAATGGGGGAGGTCAGGTTTCTCATTGCCAGTGGTCGAGTATGCTCGTGACCACTCGCGATGAGAAACTACCAGTCTGCGTTGAGAAAGCTGCTGCTCGAGTACAAATCTACTTGTGCGGCAGAAAACGACTGCTTGCACTGTGCTAGATGTGGTTTGCACTAATTGCACAGTGCGGACAAGCATCCGCCAATGTGCAATCAGTGCGAACAGCATTTTGCACAGTGCACTATGCAGTTCGCGTGCTACCCGTAGCTCACGAAGTGCACTTCGCGTAGCTACGTGTAGCGCTACTACAGGAACAACGCCCAGGTTTAGCAGAAATAGGCAAGAGAAGTGTAGAAAGAGACAAGAAAAGTGCTGAAAGAAGCAAAAGAGGTGTTGAAAGAAGCAAGAGAAGTGATGAAAGAGACAAGAGAATTGCATGCAAAAAGAAACAAGAAAGGTGCGGAAAGAAGCACGTGAGGTGCAAAAAGAGGCAACAGAGATGCAGAAAGAGGCAAGAGAGGTACAGAAATTGGCAAGAGAAGTGCAGAAAGAGGCAAGAGAAGTGCTGAAAGAAGCAACAGAGATGTAGATAGAAGCAAGAGAAGTGATGAAAGAGAAAAGAGAGTTGCAGAAAGAAACAAGAAATGTGCAGAAAAAGCAAGAAAAGTGCAGAAAGAGGTAAGTGAGGCACAGAAAGAGGCAAGAGAGGTGCTGACAGAGGCAGGGGAGGTGCAGAAAGAGGCATGTGAGGTGCACAAACAGGCAAGAGGTATGCAGAAAGAGTAGAGAGAAGTGCATAAAGAAGCAACAGAGGTACAGAAGGTGACAAGAGAACTACAGAAAGAGGAAAGAGATTTGCAGACACAGGCAAGTGAGGAGCAGAAAGAGGAAACAGGGGTACAGAAAGAGGCAAGAGGGGTGTAGAAAGAAACAATAGAGGCACAGAAAAAAGCAAGAGAAGTGCAGAAAGAACCAACAGAGGTACAGAAATAGGCAAGAGGGGTGCAAAAAGAGGCAATAGAAGTGCATAAAGAAGCAAAAGAGGTACAGAAGGAGGCAAGAGAACTGCAGAAAGAGGCACGATAGTTGCAGAAACCGGCAAGAGAGGTACAGAAAGAGGAATGTGGGGTGCACAAAGATGCAAGAGGGTTGCAGGAAGAACAAACAAACATGCAGACAGGGGCAAGAGGGGGTGCAGAAAGAGGCAAGAGAAGTGCAGACAGAAGCAACAGAGGTGCAAAAAGAAGGGAGATGCCTAAAGCAGAAGAGATGTGCAGAAATAGGCAAAAAAAGTGCAGAAAAAGGAAGAAAGGTGCAGAAAGAAGCAATAGATGCGCAGAAAGAAGCAAGAATGGTTTGTGCACCATTAGTACCAATTTAACATCCACATTAAGCAAAAAGTCACGGGGACCCTTTCAGGTTTGCAAAGAGCCTTCGACCACTCTGTAACACTTGTCTCTGCATTTTTAGTAACGTTTGAGCTAGAAAGAAGGTTGTTTTTGTTCAAATCTGCAAATTATGCAGCAGATGATGGATTATGTGGCAAATGCGGAAAATACATAATTATGTAAAAATCAGTGCAGCAGAACAGTCACATAAATCGAGTGGCCCTGCTCATACTTCTGACTAAGTACAGAGGTTCTCCTCAGTGGTTCCTTCATTTTTTGTCACATTGAGTTTATAGTTTAGCTTCTATGGAAATTAGAAACTCTAAACCTGAGGTTTTCACTGCACAACACAGACTACCATACCACATAATCACTCACCATAACACATAATCCCACTCTACATAATTTCTATACACTAAATACAACATACTTTCTATCCACTTAATTTCAGTGCACAACATACCACATAAATGCTCTACACACAACGAACATCCACTCCACTCCCAAAATCATTGTTAAAAAACGTTTACATTTACAATGCCAATAGATATCACATTGCAAATACTTCTTTAACTAGTAGTTGCATTTTCAGAGTGGTGGAGAAAGGGGGCTGAGCCTCTGACCAGCACTCAGGAATTCGGCTGCATAGGACTCACATTGGGGCTTCTTGGCCCCAAATGTCCCTCATTAGAATAGTGGACTATATTCCCCAAACCAGTAGTGTACCGGGAGGCACGTTTTCAGAGAGGTGGAGAAAGTGGGGCATGGCCTCCAAAGACCTCTTAGAAATTCCATGGTGTGGGACATACTGGAGGTAACGGGAAAATGCATAGTACAAATACAGTAATCATCGCAGCTAGCCCATATATCATGAAGGGAAATGTCATAATGAAAAGACACTTCAGATGACCAGCAGAGACGATCAGACGAAAAGTCCCCTCGACTTTTCCCAACACAACACCCAGCAGTGAAGGTATAGCCACTTCCTGAGCGTGTATTGAAAGAAGCCGGGAGGTGATAGTATAATCAAGGTTTGCTGCACTCTCTTCTGGGTCTGGTCTGAGTTATCCACGAGATCTCGGTTGAGGAATGTACTGCAGCGTGGGGAGACAGAGAGCAGGAGTAAGTACCTCACCTGACTAGCGTCAATGCCCCCTACCCCTTGGTTACTACACTTACCAAAGGCACCACTGTATGGTTCGTACAACGTTATGGTGCTGTACCCTAATCCAAGATAACTGGATACATGTAAAGGAAAGTTATAGTCACTTCCCTCAATAGAGATCGTTGATTCCAGAGAGACGTTTCTACCCTCCGGCTCTGAAAGGTACTTTTTGTTACAGAAACGTGGCGTTTCTTGCCCGTCTCGTTTTGCCCACAATACTTCTTGGGAACAAAAGATGGCCAAAGTATCAAGGGAAGGTATGCGAAATACAGATCATATACTTGACTTCTCAAGTCGGGAAACTCTGGTGCGATAATGGAACATAGGATGCGCTCCGCGCGGTTTGGAATGAATAAAGTAAAAGGTTTTGAAAGAAGAACGAGCCTGTTCTTCCTTAAAAATACTTGCGACTTGCAGCAGGAAAGCAGCTTCTCCTCTGACCTCGCAGGCTCTTTGTCGACGCGGGGAAACACAACTCTGACCTCGCAGGCTCTTCGTCGGCGCTTGGCATTAACACTCTGACCTCGCAGGCTCTTCGTCGGCGCTGGGCTTCTAGGCAATGAATCCGGCGGGGACAACACCTTCCGCCATCACTAAGACTGCAAAAACGATTGTCAAGCACCTTTCTGTTGCAGGGGAGGAGCCTATATAGGATCAGCCCGTTTTCCAGCCTTCCAACGCCGCATTGCCCTCTGGGACATGTAGTCCGTCTGGAAAGGACGCCCTATTCGACGTGTCTTTATTCTGGCTGTGGTGGCGAGAGAGATCGCGACAGTACCCCCTCTCGAGGACAGCCGTCCCGGCGGTCGACCCGGCTTACCAGGGTACCGCTCGTGGATTTGAGCGTCCAGTTCTGGGCAATGCAAATTATCCACGCTTTCCCATGTCCGATCCTCGGGACCATACCCTTTCCAATCGACCAGGTACTGGATCCTTTCACGCACCATACGAGAATCCAGAACCCCCTGAACCTCATACTCTTCCCGACCTTCTACCTCCAGAGCTTGAGGACGCTCTGGCAAAAGCATACTCAGCGGACAGGGCATGAGGAGGGACACATGGAATACAGGATGGATAGACCAAGAGACAGGCAGGGATAGCTTCATTGCTACGGGATTCACAACTTCACAGATCCCATACGGACCAATAAACTTAGGCTTCAGTTTGTTAACCCCTTTCAGGTGTAAGTTGCGTGTATAAAGCCACACTTAGTCCCCTACTTTATATGCTGGCTCCTCGGACCTTCTCCGATCAGCAAAGAGTTTGTGAGCAGCTTGGGCGACTCCAAACTATTCCGAGCATCGATCACGATAGCTCTTAAATGAGCATGTTGCTCGTGTATGGTAGGAACCAAGGATTCCGCAGGCCAGTCGAAGGGAAGCATGTTCGGATGGAAACTGTTGAGGCAGAAGAAGGGAGAACACCCCAAAGTGGTGTGAACAGCATTGTTATATGCGAATTCCGCTAACCACAAAAGGGTGGTCCAATCCGTGGTATTTTGCAAGGCAAAACAGCGGAGATATTGTTCTAATGTCTGATTCAGACGTTCGGTTTTACCGAATGTCTGGGGATGGTAGCTGGATGATAGTCGAGCGTCAATCTGCAAGATGACACAGAGAGCCTTCCAAAAATGGGACGTGAATTGCGTACCGCGATCAGTTATTAGTACACTTGGCAATCCATGAGCCCGCACAATGTGTTGGAGAAACACTGTAGCCAACTCCACAGACGTTGGTAGACGAGGTAATGCTATAAAATGTCCCATTTTAGTGAGGTGGTCTACTACTACTAAAATGACCGTCTGATTGACGCAGGGAGGCATCTCCACAATAAAATCCATAGACAGTGTATGCCATGGTTTAGGAGGGATGGTCAATGGATGGAGTAAGCCCGATGGTTTAGTGTGGACGGATTTGCCTTGGGCACAAATCGCACAGTTCTTAACATATTCCTTTACATCAGTTCGTACACCCTTCCACCAAAAGGAACGTTCCACATTAGCTGTGGTCTTGTATATGCCCATGTGTCCTCCCAATACAGAATCGTGTGCCCACTTCAACACCTGTTGTTGTAACTCAGTCAGGGGCATATACAACGCATAATAATGGTATGCCAGGTCGTCTTTTTTATGTCGGTGTTCTGGTGCCTCCTGTATCCATGAGGGGATATCAATATCAGATAGTGCAACTCTAACATCTTCTAAAAAGTCTTTAGAAGCGATCAGGGCAATCGATGTAGTTGGACACTCTGCTTCCTTAAGGATATAAGGGGGTTCCTCAGGCTCGACTGTCTCCTCTTCTCCCATGCGGGATAAAGCATCTGCTTTTCCATTACGTGATCCAGGTCTGTATTTGATCACAAAGTCGAAGTCGGAGAAGAACAGGGTCCATCTAAGCTGCCGTGGAGTCAAAGCCTTAGCCGTCTTTAGGAACAACAAGTTCCGATGATCCGTAATGATTTCAACAGTATGCAAAGCCCCCAAGAGATAGTGTCGCCACTCTTCACATGCTCTTTTGATGGCAAGGAGCTCTTTATCAGTGATGGTGCAGTTTACCTCACAGGGTGTAAGTTTCCTCGAATAGTAGGCCACCGGGTGGAGCTGCCCTGTGGTGGGATGCCGTTGGGATAAGACCCCTCCGAGGGCGAACTGGGATGCGTCGGTCTCTAGGATGAATGGCAACTGAGGATCCGGATGTCTGAGAATGGGGGCTTGAGTGAACCTCTCCTTCAGGAGCCAAAAGGGTCATTCTGCTTCTGCTCCCCATAGGAAAGGTATGTTCTTCCTTAAGAGGGCTGTGTTGGGATGTATGGTCTTGGAGAAGTCCTGAATGAAGCGCCGATAATAGTTGGCAAAGCCAAGAAAACTTTGCACAGCCTTAACGTTCAGCGGAGTCTTCCAGTTAAGAATAGCTTCAACCTTGCTCATGTCCATCCTGAACCCTTGGGCATCTATAACGTACCCCAAGAAGGCGACTTATTGGACATGGAAGAGGCACTTTTCCAACTTAGCATACAACAAATTTTGTTGGAGCTTTCTCAACACGGTCTTCACATGGGTGATATGATCTAGCATAGTTGATGAATAAATCAAAATATCATCGATGTAGACCACACAAAATGACTCCAAACACCCTCTTAGCACCTCGTCCATGTAGAATTGAAAGGCGGCCGGGGCGTTGCAGAGACCAAAGGGCATTACCCTATACTCAAAAAGGCCGAATTTGGTCCTGAACGCCGTCTTCCACTCGTCCCCTTTCTGTACTCTTACAAGATGATACTCTCCCCGGAGATCGAGCTTCGTGAAGTAACGTGCTCCTTTCAATTGATCCATCAGGACTGGAATCAGGGGGAGAGGATAACGGTTCTTTATTGTCACCTTGTTGATAGCGCGGTAATCTATACAGGGTCTTAGCTCATCACAGTCCTTCTTGGCCATGAAAAACATCGGTGAGGAAGCAGGGGAGGTGGAGTGTCTGATAAACCCGGTTGCCAAGTTGTCCTCAATATAAGTTTTCAGATATTGGGTCTCCTTTTCCGTCAGTGCATACACCCTGCTGCAAGGAATATCCGCTCCCGGTACCAGGTCTACACAGCAATCATAGACCCTATGGGGTGGTAACTGGGCAGCCTTTTGTTTGTCAAACAATGCGTGGAACTCTAGGTATTCAGCAGGCAGAACCGTGGCACAACAGAATATCTCAAGGGTGCATGCATTTGCCAAGTAGGTGGCTGGTGAGGGTTCAGTTGCTAAAGGAATGAATTCCTGGTTCCTACAATGTTCCTTACAATTGAGAGAGTTCATACTGACGGTGCGGGATGACCAGCTCACAAAAGGATCATGCAGGGTGAGCCATGGCATCCCCAGGATGAGACGAAATTGCGGTGCATCGATCAGGTCGAACTGTATATGTTCTTGATGATCAACCCCGACCGCCATCAAAAGTGAAAGGGTGTGATGTACCACCGGGCCCGATGAAAGGACCGTTCCGTCCACCGCCTTCACAGTTTCGGGTTTAAGCTTCTTTTCGCAAGGGATTCCCATCCGTAATGCGAAGTCTTGGTCGATGTAATTCCCAGTGGCCCCAGAGTCCAAGAGGGCATCAATCTGTAATTTATCTCGAGAAGTAATCCAGAGAGACACACTAACGTTCATGTGGGCCACTGCTGGATGGAGGGTATTAGCAGGAATAGGGGAGATCATGGGATGCTGGCATCTAAAAACAGAGACCTCCGTCTGATTTGAGATCTTCAGTTTTCCGACTGGTCTTCGGCCTTCATCGTGGCCTGGACTCGAGGAAGGGAAACGCGTCTTGGAATGTAATTCCGAGCTCGGCATTCCTTGATAAAATTCCCTCCTTTGCCACAATATAGACAAAGTTTAAGTTGTCTCCTTTTATCCTTTTCTTCGGTGGTGAGGGGGCCTCTAATCCCTCCGATCTGCATAGGTTCCGGCTCCTCTGGTGCCTTGGCTTTCTCCTCTCCTCCTACTATTTGTCTTGCTAGAGGATAGTAGGCTCGGTTCTCCCCCCTATGTCTATCCCCTTTTCTCTCCAGTAAGCGATGATCTAGTTGGACGGTCAAGTCAATGAGCTCTGTTACAGTTGACGGCAATTGTACCACTTGGGCTAACACGTCCTTCAATTCACCTCTCAAACCCTGATAAAAGAGGGAAATCCGTTTCTCCACAGGCCAGTCAGTTTCAACTAGGAGGCGATTAAATGTGGTAATATAAGACAAAAGATCTTGCGAACCCTGTCTCAATGTCATTAGCTCACGGTCAAGTGTTAACATGTGAGACTTTCTATCGAACAATTTTCTCAACTCGAGACAAAAATCGGGAAAACTATGTAACACTGGGTCATTACGTTCCAGTAAGGGGATGGTCCAACTCAACGCATTCCTCCCCATGAACGACATCATAAACTATGTTTTTGCTGCTTCATCCTGAAAGACCGCTGGCTTGCACAAAAAATGGAGACGGCACTGATTAAGAAAGGTCTCAAATTTTCGAGGGTCTCCATAAAACCTCTCAGGAGGAGCAAGAGGTATCCCCGTGTTCTGGATTATCTGGACCGTAGGTACGGCATCTGAAGTTGTAGGTGGAGTAGATGTAGGCACAAAAAACCCCCCTGGCCGAGACGAAACAGGTGGGGGCAATGTGGCAGGCTTGAGTAAGGGTCTCACCCCTGGTTCCTTAAGCGCCAAATCAGACAACTCCTTGCGCATCAGGGAAACTTCGTGATATAACGCTTGGTTCTCTGCACAAGAAGTATGGACCTCCTGTCGCAATTCCAAGAAACTATCCAATGAGGAAGCAAGGGTAGCATTGGTATCCATCGTCTGGGCTGGGCGGTATTCTTGGGCTTGACAATCTGTCGTGATTGTAAGCAGCGCAAGAAATAACGCGCGCCACTAACCTTATTCAGATGACCAGCAGAGACGATCGGACGAAAAGTCCCCTAGACTTTTCCCAACACAACATCCAGCAGTGAAGGTATAGCCACTTCCTGAGCGTGTATTGTAAGAAGCCGGGAGGTGATAAGGTGATAGTATAATCAAGGTTTGCTGCACTCTCTTCTTGGTCTGGTCTGAGTTATCCACAAGATCTCGGTTGAGAAATGTACTGCAGCGTGGGGAGACAGAGAGCAGGAGTAAGTACCTCACCTGACTAGCGTCAATGCCCCCTACCCCTTGGTTACTACACTTACCAAAGGCACCACTGTATGGTTCGTACAACGTTATGGTGCTGTACCCTAATCCAAGATAACTGGATACATGTAAAGGAAAGTTATAGTCACTTCCCTCAATAGAGATCGTTGATTCCAGAGAGACGTTTCTACCCTCCGGCTCTGAAAGGTACTTTTTGTTACAGAAACGTGGCGTTTCTTGCCCGTCTCGTTTTGCCCACAATACTTCTTGGGAACAAAAGATGGCCAAAGTATCAAGGGAAGGTATGCGAAATACAGATCATATACTTGACTTCTCAAGTCGGGAAACTCTGGTGCGATAATGGAACATAGGATGCGCTCCGCGCAGTTTGGAATGAATAAAGTAAAAGGTTTTGAAAGAAGAACGAGCCTGTTCTTCCTTAAAAATACTTGCGACTTGCAGCAGGAAAACAGCTTCTCCTCTGACCTCGCAGGCTCTTCGTTGACGCGGGGAAACACAACTCTGACCTCGCAGGCTCTTCGTCGGCGCTTGGCATTAACACTCTGACCTCGCAGGCTCTTCGTCGGCGCTGGGCTTCTAGGCAATGAATCCGGCGGGGACAAAACCTTCCGCCATAACTAAGACTGCATAAACGATTGTCAAGCACCTTTCTGTTGCAGGGGAGAAGCCTATACAGGATCAGCCCATTTTCCAGCCTTCCAACGCCGCATTGCCCTCTGAGACATGTAGTCCGTCTGGAAAGGAAGCCCTATTCGACGTGTCTTTATTCTGGCTGTGGTGGCGAGAGAGATCGCAACAAAAGCCTAACCTCCCTCCTCTTGCTACCAAGAAGAATTATTATATAATAGAAGATCTCTGGGCTTTGTCAGCAGACCCCATACCTTAGCGTATAGACGGTAGATCTACATCATAGGTGCTCTTCTCCATGGAAAGGTCCCTCTTCAAGTGTGTTTCACCTATTCGTGCACCCCACTAAAAACCTACGTTCGCTGTCCAAACAACAGCTGCATCGGTATGTTTTGTCTAAGGGCTAAGGACTGGCCAGAACAAAATAACAAGGGGCATCGTAATTCGACATTGCACATAATGTTCAGTCAAAATCCCAGGAACATGCAGAGAGTGAACATAGTGATGAGTTCTCATGTGAAAGCCGTCTTCAAAATTATTGAAAAAAATAAAGACGTTTAGTAATGTGTGCAAAGCAGCAAGCAAGCTGCAACGTGCTCATGCTAAGTTACTGAAAAACGACCATGTCCGTGAGGGGAACTTGACACCCTCCCCTTGGTCGGGGCGTTAGCCTTATGCAAAATCAAAATCAGAGGTAAGCAGAGGTAAAGTGTCTTCATGGTTGGCCAATTCGGTAATTTGAAGTGCAAAAAATATGTGTACAGGCAGGTTATAATGTTCTACACTTTTCCTATTAGGTACACAAAAATGCTATCCATTCATGATTAGTCTTCAGAGATAAAAATGTTGCGGGGAAAAGTGGAATGAAATGAACTCCAGAATGTTGTCTGTTTCGTTCATTGTGAAAAGGTATGCCATCCAGTTGAGTAGATCGAACGAGCACGCATGCTCCTCATATCCAGAGGCTGGTAGGAGCATCTCAGGGCAACCAGCATTGGTCTTGATGAAGCTGTGGTCTATGAGGCGCTGCGCAAGAGCACAGGCACTCAAGTCTGCTATAAGTCTGAGTAAAGGATCGCACACCAATGCTGGCACACACCTGGTCATGAACCTTTTACGGACCCATTAACAGATCATAACCCAGGGCTGCAAGCGTGGTTTGACATACATACATGGCACATTGAATAGGGCACCGAAGGCAGTAAAACACAGGTTGCACGCAGGTGAAGTAGGCATAACGGAAGGTCAGCCAGTAGTCAATAGCAAACCACTCCACTGGAATATAACCAAAAACCTGCCACATTCAATCAATCAATCATTTGTAAAGCGCAGTACATACCCGCGAGGGTCTCAAGGCGCTACTGAACGAACAGCCAGGTCTTGAGTATCCTCCTGAAGGTCAGCAGGTCTTGGGTCGGCCGTAGGCTCAGTGGGAGGGTCTTCCATGTCTTGGCAGCAAGGTGGGAGAAGGATCTCCCGCCGGTGGTTGTTCTTCAGATGCGCAGGACGGTGGCGAGTGAGAGGTCGGCGTGGTTGTGTTGTGTGGCGTTTAGACTTCCAAGTGAATTTTCCCAATTCATGCCCTTATATAGGTACAATTCACATTGCCCTTATATAGGCATAGAAATCAATCCCTTATTTAGACATAGGCCATGCAGACCAAATACAGGCATGGCTACTTCCACCTGCACCAAACGTCACAATGATTTCTTGGAAAATCGGCTTAAGCAGTTAGGGAACTTCCCCTTGCTTGAATATTGATTTGTCCAAGAACTCATGTACTTTGCAAAGAACAACTATTCCCTAGGGGTTCTTTCCTGATGTTATTATGCCCGACTTTACGTCAAACTATGGCATTCCTAAACACCTTCAGGGTATAAATATACCTTTACTTGCTATAGCAAACTACGGTGGTTCGGAGCAGTTCGACTACCTACTTGCCCGACGCAGCTCGCTACAGCAAGTGCCGAAGGAAGCCGACCCTCCAGCTGATGCACTGATCAAGAAGCTGCTATTCTCCTGCCGAGAATCCAGCTCCAGTGTTTCCAAGCTCCCCTTGAGGGGTGTTGGGAAATCGAGTCCAGAGACAGAGATACCAGACCTCCTTCATTCTAACTAAGGTATGGAGCTGATTAGAACTTAGAGAAACCTTTGGTAGATTCTTGGCAAAAACAACTAAACCTATACTACACAATACTTACTTCTTCCCGCGTGCTAGACTTAGGTTAGGTACATTGGGGTAGGCGTATTTAGAAGCACCAGTTGAGTATTTTTAGTCAATGTTATTAATGTATGTATTTTTATATGGCTTAGAAACCATACAATGTTTTACAGTATTATTTTATAATACTATTCTCGCTGTACACATTATACTTTGCAGTCTGCTTAACAAGTGTAGCAGTTCACTTCTCTTGCATGAGGGAGAAGACTGTTCAATTAACCTTTTTATTGAAAACGCCCGTCTATCTATTTCTCTGCAAACTCTGCTGAAACGAAGCATGCACGATTGACTGAGTGAAATACTTCTCTATTGCTTCCGCGACTCTAGAGATACATTTCGTATTCTTGGGAAACAAAGTTGTCATGTTTATGCGGTTGTCAGAAACTAATCCCTTCTTGTGAATTCGAGAAAGTTTCTAGTGACCTCTGAGCTAGCTGGCACTCACTATTAAGTTTAAGATGTATTCAATGGAGACCTAGTCGACCTCAGTCCTACATCTAATCTATAGGATATATTATTCCAATGCGCAGAGCCTATTGGGAATATAGGAACTACACTACAGTTGGGGATGTAGAAGAAGAGCCGTCTGTTGCGGTAGGCTGGGCCTGTCTTGTGGAGTGCTTTGTGTGTGTGGATGAGGAGCTTGAAGGATATCCTCTTGTTCACGGGGTGCCAGTGCTGGTTTCTCAAGTGGGGGGGTGATGTGACCGTGTTGTGGTACGTCAAGGATCAGTCGTGCCGAGGCGTTTGGGTGCATTGTAGTCGTTTGATGAGCTTGGTCGGGACTCCCGCGTAGAGGGCATATCCATAGTCGAGTCTGCTGCTGACGAGGGCCTGGGTGACTGTCTTTCTTGTATTTGTCAGGATCCATCTGTAGATCTTGCGGAGCATGCAGAGGGTGTTGAATCATGAGGAGGAGACGGCCTTGACTTGCTTGGTCATTGAGAGCATTGATTCGAGGATGATTCCCAGGTTGCGTGTGTGGTCGGTGGGTGTCGGGCTGCCCCCAGTACCGTCGGCCACCAGGAGTTGTCCGAGGCTGAACGGTTGGAGCCGAGGATGAGGACCTTCTGTCTTGTCCGAGTTCAGCTTCAGACGAGTGATCTGCATCCAGTCAGCGACGGCCTTCATTCCTTCGTGGAGGTTGGCTTTGGCGGTGATGGGGTCCTTGGTGAGTGAGAGGATCAGTTGAGTGTCGTCGGCGTAGGAGATTATGTTGAGGTTGTGCTTTCGGGCGACGTGTGCGAGCGGGGCCATGTAAATGTTGAACAGTGTCGGGCTGAGGGAGGATCCCTGGGGTACACCGCAGATGATCTTGGAGGAATTGGAATGAAATGGGGGGAGGCGGACGCTCTGGGATCTGCTGGAGAGGAAAGAGGTGGTCCATTCCAGAGCCTTGTCTCTGATCCCTGCGGCGTGTAGGCGTGCACGTAGAGTGCGGTGGCAGACGGTGAAGGCAGCATAGAGGTCTAGGAGGATGAGTGCGGTGGTCTCACCGTTGTCAGCATGGTCCTGATGTCGTCGGTGGCGGCGATGAGGGCAGTCTCGGTGCTGTGGTTGCTGGGAAACCCTGACTGGGAAGGGTCCAGGATTCTGTTTTCTTCAAGGTATCGGGTTAGCTGTCTGGTGACGATTTTCTCGATGACCTTGGCCAGAAAGGGGAGCAGAGGGATGGGCTAGAAGTTCTTGAGGTCTCTTGGGTCTGCCTTAGGTTGTTTGAGTAGGGCGTCGATCTCAGCGTGTTTCCAGCTCTCTGAGAAGGTCAGGGTCTCGAGGGAGAGATTGATGACGTTGTGCAGGTGGGGTGCGATGGAGCTGCTTGCTTTGTTGAAGAAGTGGTGCGGGAATATGTCTGACGGAGAGCCGGAGCGGATTGTGCTCATGGTCTTGATGGTGTCATAGACGCTCACACTGGCCCAGGCAAGCAGGGGGTCGTGGTCGATGGTGTGCGGAGGGTCTTTTGTGTACTTGCCTGTTGGGGCTGTCTGGGTGTTGAAGCTGTCGTGGATGTCTGCTATCTTGTGGTGGAAGAAGGTGGCGAGGGAGTCGCACCGGGCTTGCAACGGCGGGATGTCGTTGGTGTTGGAGCTGTGGTTTGAGAGTTCCTTCACAATGTTGAAGAGCTCTTTGTTATTGTGTGCGTTGATGTCGAGGCGGTCTTTGAAGGAGCTCCTCTTGTCTGCCCTGATGAGGTGGTGGTGGTCGAGGATGGCGTCCTTGTGTGCTGCGTGGCTGTCCGGAGTTTGTTCACTGTGCCATTCCTTCTCTAGTTTCCAGCAGGCTTGCTTGGAGGCAAGGAGTTCTGGGGTGATCCAGCTGACCCTCTTGCTGGTGTCTCTGTGAGGGGGTTTCTTGAGCGGGCGAGGGTGTTGTCACAGTCCTCGATCTAGGGTCTGAGGCTGTGGGCAGCGTTGTCGGTGTTGGAGGGTTTGGTGGGTGGGCTGAGAGCGAGGTTTGCATGTAGTTGGTCTTGGGTGATTTTGCTCCAACAGCGGTTTGGATCTGTTGGGTGGGGTGGTGTGTGGTGGGTTTCTGGAAGGTGAAGTGGATGCAGCGGTGGTCGGTCAGGAGGAGTTCGGTGGTGTGGCTGACGTAGATGTGCGGGCTTGAGGAGGAGACAGGGTCAAGTGTGTGGCCGGCAGAGTGGGTGGCGTTGTGACGAGTTGCTTCAGTCCGAGGTTGGCGAGGTTATCGATCAGGGTTGTGGAGTTGTTGTCATTGTTGTTCTCAAGGTGAAAGTTCAGGACTCCGAGGCGGATGTAGTCGGTGGCGGTCAGGGCGTGCATGCTGATAAAGTCGGCGATCGAGTCACTGAACTGGGGACGGGGTCTGGGGGGTTGGTAGACGATGGTGCCTCTGAGGGTGGAGTTAGGATCTGTGTGGATCTAGAAGTGCATGTGCTCGGCGGTGCTGAGCGCGTCGTTGCTGCTAGCCGAGACCCTGATGCTATTCTTGTGGATGATGGTGATTCCTCCTTCGACTCCGTTGGTCTGGGATGGGTATGGCGATGTCGGGTGCGGAGGAGTTGTTCGACCAGTTCTCTGTCAGGAAGGCGATGTTTGGGGATGTTGTGTTGATCAGGTCACAGAGCTCGACGGCATGTTTGCGTGTGGCGCAGGTGTTCAGTAGTATGCATTGGAGGTGGTTGAGTTCTTTATTGGTGTGTGGTTCGTCAGCTCTGAGGCCGGTGTAGCTGCTGTTCTGGCAGGTGCAGGGACCGTGTGTGCATTTCAGGGCAGCCTTGAAGCAGATGTGGGTCTGTCCGGATTTAAAAGCGTACAGAGTGCTGGCGTCATAGTGGCAGTGGTTGTCGTGGCAGGTGCGGAGGCCAGGGGTGCTGGGCACAGACGGGCTTGTCTTACGCACGCCTTTGGCACACCACCGGCACAGCCGCACTGCTGCCGGCATACATGGGGAGGTGGGAGGGAGGAGCAGCTGGGAGGCGGGGCCAGCGAGTGGACAGTCAGGATGCGGGGGCGCAGGGGACGCAGCGGCGGTGGCGGTGAGGGACGATGAAGGGAACAGAAGTCAAAATGTCACAAAAAGCAAGAGGGCACAGAAATAAAGGAAAAAAATTAGTGGCACAGAAGGCAAAAAGGGCACAGACATACAGGAAAAACAAGTCCAGCTTCAGACGAGTGATCTGCATCCAGTCAGCGACGGCCTTCATTCCTTCGTGGAGGTTGGCTTTGGCAGTGATGGGGTCCTTGGTGAGTGAGAGGATCAGTTGAGTGTCGTCGGCAAAAGGGCACAGAATTACATGGAAAAAACGAGTGGCACAGAAGGCAAAAAGGGCACAGAAATACAGGAAAAACAAGTGTCCAGAAGGCAATAGGGCACAGAAATACAGGGAAAAAACGAGTGGCACAGAAGGCAAAAAGGGCACAGAAATACAGGAAAAACAAGTGTCACAGGAGGCAAGAGGGCACAAAAATATAGGGGAAAAAGAGTGGCACGGAAGGCAAAAAAGGGCACAAGAATACAGGGGCCGCTGAGAAACAGAAGGTAAAAACGGGCAGAGAGGCAAGGGAGCAGCAAGGGGAACAGAAGGGAAAACGGGGCAGAGAGACACGGGGGCAGCGAGAGGTAGAGAAGGAAAAACTGGGCAGAGGCACAGGGGCAGCTAGGGGTACAGAAGGAAAAACCGGCAGAGACATGGGGGCACCGAGGGGTACGGAAGGAAAAACCCGGCAGAGACACAGGGCAGCGAGGGGTACAGAAGGAAAAAAGTGCCTGAGGGCTGAGAGACACGGGCGCAGCGAGGGGTACAGAAGTAGAAACTGGGCAGAGACATGGGGGCAGCGAGGGGTACAGAAGGAAAACCGGTCAGAGACACGGAACAGCAAGGGGAACAAATGGAAAAATCGGACACGGACAGCGAGGGGAACAGAGGGAGGAAAACGGGCACGGACCACAAACAGGCAGCGGGGGAAGACAGAACAACAGCATATAACCAAAAAGTTGCCACATTCAATCACGGTACAGCTGCAAGATCGAGCATCCATTGCAAAGCAATAATAGGAGAACCAGCATGCGCAAACCAACTGGAGCAACAGGGGAAACCCTCTGAAGGCGCTGGAAAAAATTTAATGAATAAAGTCTGGGGGCCCGATTTACAGAACTAAGACAAACTTAAGACAGAACTAAGAACAACTTAAGACAGACTTAAGACAGACTTAAGACAGACTTAGGACAGACTTAAGACAGACTTAAGACAAAATCCTAATCTACTGCTACTAAATTCCTTCTGTGAATACCAAAAGTAGTAAGTTTAGGATTTTGTCTTAAGTTAGTTCTATGAATCGGGCCCTTTAATTACTCCAAAAATAGTCTGAAAGGAAGAAACAATGCCCTGGATCCCACAAGTTTAAAAAAGTGAGCAAGGTCCTACGTATCAGACGCATTAAATATTTTGTGTATTAATTCTCCAAAATGGAGTGGGAGATTTGTGTTTAGCAATGAGTATATCTCGCATGCGGTTCTTGCCACCTGCAATTCGTAGGTCCCTCGAGCTGATGTGGGAACGACTTCTTGTTGAAACAATAGCACTTTGAGTCTGCTTAGTTTATTGAAATCTGTTTTCAAATTTGGAATGTAAGGCCAAAGCGAACTATCTACAGTCCCATGCAAGGGGAGAAATAGGACATTGCTGCAACAGGTAACTCATTGAGAAACTGTTACTATATACGGAATGCCAGCTCTCATGCCGCAGCAATCGTGGTTATTTAAAATCAGATAAATACCATTAGAAAGCAAAGTTAATATGGAAATAATAGCTGGGATTTGGGTGCCTTTCAAAAAACAAGCTAGATTAGGCGCCAAAACATTACAGGCTCTGTGAATGTTAACTTGTTTATAGACTAGGAAATATCCTACTGTGGAATCCCAGTCCTCCCCTGCGAGGAAAACCTATTTTTTTGCCCTTTGACATCTGTAAGAGAAAACACATAAAAGTGCCTAGCGACCTATGTTTACATCCACACTTAAGGAGTGTCGAAAACGCTGTCTGTCGAGATCGACAAGGCATTTTTATTTATACCAATTTTTTCATATTTATTTGATAATTTTTCAAAAAAGTAATTTTAAGCAAGAAAAAGACATATATCTACATCAACATATTTACAACACATTTTTACAAATCTATCTACACAAGTGTAATTCCAACTTGACACGTGAAAAATCAAATAAAACTAAACCAAAGAATAAATCCAGTGTCTACATCAAATACATCCCACATGAAAACAATACATTTGTTTGAACAGAACAATATATCAAAAAAGGACATATGCATTGAAAACAGTGACTCTGTACAAGTGAAAATGACGAGTGAAACAAAAAAAGAATGAAATAATGAAAGGAGCCAAGTCAATTTATGACCACTAATGAAAATAATGGAACCAGCAATTGCTTGTATGTAGGAATTTGTCCCAATTGCTCCTTTTTAACAAGCCGACGTGTTTCGAAACCAGGGTGAAAGTTCCTGGACTCTCATCAGGGCGCTGTCAGTGGACAGAAATTTCTGGAATCTGGTACACTACATAATCGACTGCCACGTGCATATCACGGGCCATATTCGGCAAATAATGTTTAACACAATAAGAGTGCTTAGTAAACTGCAGGTTTGTGAATGGGTGTGGTGAAATGACAGAGGCTTATTACACAGCTCAAAATACAATTTTCAAAGAGAAAATGTGCGCACATTCTTTTTACTAGAATGCTTTGGTTTACACATGACCTAGATTAATAATAACACCACCAACATAAATGTGTGGACCCGTTTTGATATAAAATTGCATGAAACAAAAACATTTCTCTGCAAATAGTAATAGACTCTCTCCCATCAGTCACATTAAAAAGAAATTAAGCAAAACAGTATTTACAAGAACCTGTTTAGGAATTATTCCATGTCATCAGGGCAAAAGCAGAGCTGCCTCTATTAAGGGAACCAATGAAAGGCTGAATTGTAGTGCATGTAAATATGTCCTTTTGTAATTTAGGATGAAAACCTTGATGGGGCACGACATGCCCATACTTGTGTACAGGGGCACAACAAGACCCGATCTTCGGGGGGGGGCTAAAACTCCCATCCAGGGCTGGCCCTAGCACTCGTCGCACATAGTGCAACAGTCTGTTTTGGTGCCCCTCCCCCATATCCTCCTTCTACATGAATTTCCACCCTACCACTCATCAACAATGCACCGCATTTCTCTATAACACCTTTCTGGCAAACATTTCATTTTTTTTATAACGCTGCTCATAGTTTACCCACACTCTTTGATCTGCATGGTACACGTTCTTTGTAGCAGGTACTGATCAGAGTCAGTGCATGGTGATCATTGTGTGTGCATTGTGATCAGTGTGAGTGCATGGTGAGCGGGTGAATGGTGTGAGTGCATGGTGATCACTGTGAGTGCAGGGTGAATGGTGTGAGTGTGTGGTGATCACTGTGAGTGCATTGTGATCGCTGTGAGTGCAGGGTAAATGGTGTGAATGCATGGTGATCAGTGTGAGAGCATTGTGATCGCTCTGAGTGCTGGGTGAATGGTGTGAGTGCGTGGTGATCGCTGTGAGTGCATTGTGATCGCTGTGTGTGCATTGTGATCGCTGTGAGTGCAGGGTGAATGGTGTGAATGCATGGTGATCAGTGTGAGTGCATTGTGATCGCTGTGAGTGCATGGTGAGAGGGTGAATGGTGTGAGTGCATGGTGATCAGTGTGAGTGCACTGGCATCACTGTGAGTGCAGGGTGAACATGAAAGTGAAAAGCGAGAATGAGGAGTGAGTTGTCTTAAGGCAGGGTGCATTCCCAGACACTTGAAGTAACTCAGCAGGGTATTGACGGCAGTGTAGGGTTTCAGATATGTTAAACTATTGCTATTATGGCATTAACCAGGGATCAAGGTGGAAGAGATAAATGTGCTGATCTTTCAACAAACTTCCAGTTTTATGGTTAGGGTTGCCAGCTCATTATTTTGGTGGCCCAGTTGGTACAAAAATAAATAGTCACCTAAAGCTGTATTGTCAGCACTTGTCTGTGCATACTTTGAACAGCAAATATAAATAGTAGCACTTTTAATTGTGTTTTAGGGCTCCCTGAATGGTCCATGACTGATAATAAAATATAAAATGGAACAAAGACAGAAAGGTAACATTACAAATGTATACATACTTATTTATTTTTAAGCATATTTGGTGTCAAGACAAGCAATTTGCAGGCTGTTTAAAAAACACACGGATGGCTGTGGGTGTTGGTCCCTGCCTGTACACATTTAAAAGAAAGTTTGCCTGCCTGTGCCCATTTAAAAGAAACTTTGTCTCCTTTCTGCAAAGAGCTTCCTCACAGTATGGGGTTAAACTGGTAGATCTGAAATGCTTCAGCTGCTTTGGGAGGCAGGATGTCTCCTTTGCTAAAACTGCTGCTACAGAAGAAGTGGCTACTGCAGATTTTGCTGCCTCACCAGCCAGCTAGTTACCAACATTGTGAGCTCCCACATATTGATGGCCCAAAGTATGGATATCATATGTGAGTGGCAAATGCTCCTTAAGAGGGGCCATCTGGACCCAAAACATTTTATGCTTAATTGCGCTACCTTTAGTATCACGGAAATCATTTTGTTTCCAAAAGAATAAGTAGTCATTGAAGGATTGTACATGGTAAAAGACTATAAGTCTAGGAACCTCAGGATCAGCAAATTCAAGAGCCAAAACCAAAACATGTAGCTCTGCCAATTGTGCTATACAATCACCAAGAGACTATGTTTGAACCAAGTAGGATTTAAAATCACCATCAACAATTTTCCCTGCCACTATTGCGCATGCTGCAGAATAAGCATGTTTAGAATCAATGGCTGGCTGCGCAGATTCATCAGTGTAAATAATGCATTTGTACTGATCTAGAGGAAGCAATGACAGAGGAGTTGCTAAAACTCCTGTACCTGCAAAGACGGGTCAAAGATAAAGTTGACATCAGCCAACGTCAAAGAACTAGCTCATTGTATCCAGCAAGGATGCAAGTCTTTTGAATTCGGAACACTAGCCTTCATAACTGCTTCCCGAGCAGGTACAGGCGAGACCATGAAAATGCATTTACCCTGAGTCAGTGAGCCTTCTTTCAGAATCGCCATCTGGACAACCATCAGAGTGTTTCAGTAGAAGAGAAACGCATCTCAGCTGCAGGGTATAAATGTGATTTATATGCAATAGGGACCATGTCCCCCTCAATGAACATCAAGTAAGTGAAACCTAACACGCCTGGTACAATCCTTGTGACCAAATTTGCGGAATTGTCACTTGTTAACAGGAAGTTGGTCGCAAGAAGATCAGACTGCAAAGACCGAAGAATTGCGGTATGTTCGAGAAGCCAACAGAAAGCTAAGAAGGAAGGTTGTATCAAAGAGTAAAGTGGCTTGATACGCTGGGCATATTCAGGAATGTATGTCCTCCCAAAATTTAAAAAAAAACAGCAAAGATTGCAATTTTTTAAGAGTAGATGGAGGTTGCAATTGAGCACATTTCTCCAGAAAGTGGGGTGCCAACCCCCTACCTTCATTGGTGAGTTAGTAACCCAGAAAAAGAACTGCCAAAGAGGCAATATGTGACTTGTCAAAGTTGGATTTGCGTCCCAAGTCAGCAAAAGACATTATGATGCGGTCCACTGGCACAAAATGTGGTATCAAAGCATCATTTGTCAACCATGTAAGACAAACACTATGCATGCCGCACAAGTGCAGGGGCTATTTTTATATCCCATAGACAAGCACGTATATCTTTTGAGATTGCAGAAGGAGCTGAAGGCTGTCAAGTCACGGCTATCGCAAGCCAAATTGTGACTATAAAAACCATTGCAGATATTAGGAGTCGTTCACCGACAGGCGCTTTCTCGTCTCGTTTGATTGGACACTGCGGTTGGGGTTGTGCCATGGATCGCGTAGGAATTTCATGTGCTGGTGGATCCGTAACCCAACCCACCTGATTACGATACACAGCTGGGGCAAGCGCCAGCGCCCACTCCGACACGTATGCTTGTTTAGCCTCCTCCGAGACATAATGCAAAAAACTGGAGAAAATTACATCCTCCCCTTTTGAAGAAGCTAGAACAAATGGAGAAGGCCAATCCACCCCCGCCAAGGAAGAAGTAAGGTTGTCCCAAAAGACCGCCTTGATTGTGCGTTTAATATCACCTTCAATTTGGAGATGTATCTCATAAAGCTTATCATGAGGTGTAATGAACGTGTCCGTTGCTTTCACCTCCAGACACTGGTGGAGTGCCTCCTGCACTATGGTAACTAATGCCGCATCGTCCAGGAGTGTTACCGCCCTTCTCCAATCAAAGAGCATGGTTCTCACAATCTGAGGCATACTTTGCAGTCAAAGCAGCTACTTTTTTCTTCTGAATTGGGGCACTCGATTGAGGTGGTCCCTCCTATTTGGTTTTTACATCAAGCTGGTGATGCGGGTCACATCGTGGAAGTGCAGACTCGCCTTCTCTGAGATCCTGACATCCTGCCACGCCAAACTGTTGATCCGACTATTCTTGAAAGGAATGAGGAGAACGAGTATCAGGGACCTGAAACCTCTTAGGGGTTTTAATTTTAGAGCGGTCACGCAAATCATATCTACGCTCAGAAGCGTCTAGTGTTGGTGAACCAACATGAGAACCAGGCTGCCGCTGATTTTTATTCCATGATTTTTAAGAAAAGACTGGACGACCCTCCTTGGCCAGAGGGTGTTTACTTTGTACCTGAGTATAAGGTCTTACTCCCAAACTATTGCGACCCAATGATGTATATACATCTGCAATAATCATCAGTAACTGCTGCTGCCGATCAACATCCGCCACCGCCTAATGGTGTTGACACACTTGCAAGCTTACTGCTTTACATTTGACATTGGCCAGAATCATATCATAGACAATAGGGTACGTACCCACTAATCTCATCTCCAATTTCAAGGTTGGAACAGCCCCATGTCCATCCCAAACCTTCTTTAGAGTGCTCAGAAGAGCGCTCATGGAGTGGGTGCCAAAGCAAAGTGCATACACCGCAGCAAACACTGCTCCTCAGATGGTGCAATCAGCTAAAGTAGGAACAATACCACTCGGTCAGTCATTGTAAGGATCATGTGTTTCCCAACAGGAGTAGTATGTGGAAAAACAGCCTTGAGTTGCTCAAATTGGTTTGCCAACCAATATGACAGATCATCTCTATTCTGAGGACGTTTGCCCATCACTGAGTTAATCGTGATGGGACTAATGACAAGACCACCACCATGTCCATGTGGCTGAGGAACAGCTCCTGCCGGAGCCACTTGAATATTACGTGGCGACATAAATTGTATGCCACTTCTGTGTATATGAATCAACAATGTATGTAAGTGACGTAGCTCTGTGAGTGTAACATTAAGATAACTGCGATGTGGTTAAAACCAGCCAAAACAGGCCACGTGGCCCCATCGACTGATAAGGGGCCTAAGCGTACCACAGAAACAGGGTGAGGAAAGGCACCATTAAACCATATGATATGCTACCAGGCTGTCAACGGAACTTCAAGTAATTGATAAGGATGATAATTCTGGGAACCACAGTATAATTAAGACCGGGTGGGTAACTACGCTCCACCAGCAGGGTTTACGTAGTTTTACATACTCCACGTTCTGTTGAGAACAAGGAGTTTAGGCAAAGCTATGATTCCGTGGCTGAGCGTAGTTAGCCTGCCAATCCACCAGCGTTCTAGAAACTCTACACTGACCCCCTGTTGATAGTACGCAAATAACATCAGCCAATATTAATCCTCCTTGGTGCATAATAAATATTCATAGCACAAGAGTTCCAATGTTTGCAAAGTGCATCATGTAAATATATAGGTAAACTGTTGTACAATGTTAGAAATTAAGATTTGCTTTCTTGTTCCTTATAGGAGAGAATGCACCAAAAAACCCAGGAACAGAACCCTCTCTGGACAAATAAAACACAGGAGTTAATTAACTCAGTTTTACTAGAAACATTCTCCTTGTATAACCTCCGATGTATACAAATACCTCCTCTGCATTTGTCGAAAGGAAAGGCCTCACCAATGGAGGAGGAACAGGGCAGCAAGACGCTGACCTCCATAATGTCCCCTCCACAAGAGTCACTGAAAAAGCAGGCCCCCTAATGGAGGGGAACTGAGCAAGGCTCTCACAAGAGAGTGAGACATGGAAGTCTATGCTTCCACTGGAAAAGCTAATTTCTCCTCCACAAGAGTCGGCGCGATTTGGACTCTCCAACAGAGAAGTTGCTATCGTCCTCCAGGACCGGCACCTTCAATACCGCTCCTTATTGACCTGTTTTATGAGCTCTCCAGCTCCCACTCCAAGCTATTGATTCTTGGAGATTTTAACCTGTGGGCAGGCGGTTCACTGGATAATGCATTCTTTTCCCCTATTCAAGCCTGCATGGACATCAATCTGGAACAGCTGGTGAATGCCACCACGCATCGGAAGGGTCATATCCTGGACTTAATATTTGCGGATCCACAATGGGTATCAATAGTTGATATTAAGCGCCAGTTCTGAACAGACCACTTCCTGATTACGCTCTCTCTTTGCTCAGAGGATCACACCTCGCGGGAGGCTGGACTACCCCAAGCCAAGTTAGAGAGACCTTGGTCCCGAATACTCAAAACCTCTCCACTACCAAAAATCTTAGGAAAGGACTTTAAGCTTGGCAATACAGCTGAAGAGAGCTACACTCTATTCTGCCAGTCCATCTCGAGCTCGCTGGACAAGTTGGCACCCCTCCGGAAGTCCCGAGGGAGGGTGAATCGAGCTAGCCCTTGGTATGCGAGCGAATTACGCCAGCTTAAACTTGACTGTAAATGCGCAAAAAGAGCGTGGAGGAAACAGTACTTAGACTCGGAGAAAATTGTGTTCCGGACCGCTTTACAAAAATACAAAGCTCAGATCAAGATGGCTAAAGCGACCTATCTTGAATCCACCTTGAATCAGGCCCCAAACAAGGCACAGGCCCTCTTTAAGATCCTCAGGGACCTTGCCCACCCTACGTGTGTGGCCAACACCGTCCCCACATCGCAAGCTCTTTGTGATTCACTGGCTGATGCTTTCGAGGAAATCTGCAAAATCCTGGAGGGTTTGCAGGACCCAGTCAATTCCACCACTGGTTTGGGAGCTCCGGAGGCGATGGCCAGTCGACCCCTGCAGAGGGTTTCTCTCCTCTGTTTGGAAGCTCCGGCCATGCCTTCCAGTCGACCCCGACCAGAGGACCAGGCCCTCAGCCTGGGAGCTCCGGCGATTGAGGCCAGTCGACCCCAGCTTAGTAGCTTTCCCCTTCCCTCCTTGGAGGAGTTTGGCAGCCTGGCTCTTACGATCTCATCTGGCTCGCCTCTTGATCCTCTTCCTCCAAAACTTTGGAGGGTGTTTCAGGAGGAACTCTCTTGATCCTCTTCCTCCAAAACTTTGGAGGGTGTTTCAGGAGGAACTCTTCCAGCCTTTGCACTCCATCTGCTGCCAGTCGTTTGAAACAGGGACTGTACCGGGCTGCTAGAAGAAGGCAGTGGTATCTCCGCTCCTAAAAAAACCTACGCTTGACCCTGCCTGCCTCTCCAACTACCGGCCAATCTCCCTGCTTCCTTTTCCAGTCAAAATCATGGAAAAATTGGTCACCCGCACTCTGTCCGGCTTCTTAGAAGGGAACACCTGGTTGGATGAGACGCAATTCGGTTTTCGCCCAGCTCATGGGACGGAATTCGCGTTAGTGACCGTGTTAGACAATCTGCGGACGCGAGTCGACAGTGGTCGGGCAGCCTTTCTGGTGCTGCTCGACATGTCTGCCGCGTTCGACACGGTTAGCCATCCTACCTTGATCTTGAGGCTGGCAGAATGTAGGGTCAAAGATAAGGCCAGGGACTGGCTGATTTCTTATCTGGACAACCGTCAGCAACGGGTATCGCTCCCTCCCTTCAGCTCAGAGGAGTGGAGAGTAGGACAAGGAGTACCTCAGGGCTCAGCCATCAGCCCTATACTCTTTAATATTTACCTCCGCCCTCTAGTCCAGCTCATTAAATCATTTGGGATCTCCGCATTTAATTATGCGGACGATACCCAGCTGGTCTTTTCTCTGGAGGGACAGGATGCAGTCCCATTGGATACCTTCCACCGGTGCATGCAGGCTACATCGGAATGGCTCCGATTGAACTCGTTGCAGTTTAACGGAACTAAGACAGAGGTCCTATATTGTTCCAACGACCGAGTTCCCCGAGATCTCCCAGACGACTTCTGGCCCTCGTCATTCCCAGAGACGGTGTCAGCTGCACAATCGGCGCGCAATTTGGGTGTCATGTTTGGGCCCAACCTGCAGCTAGATCTGCACGTAAATAAGACCACCTCAACGTGCATGATGCTGATCCGCATGCTGCGCAAGGTTTTGCCCCTCCTCCCTGAGCAAGCCAGACCCGAAGTAGTGCGGAGCACCATCCTAAGTCGACTCGACTAATGTAACGCACTACTTCTGGAGGCCCCGGTAACACTTCTGGGCAAGCTCCAAAGAGTGCAAAACATGGCTGCCAAACTTGCCCTCTCCCGCCCCTACCACAGCTCTTCTACGGCAGCGTTACAGGAACTCCATTGGCTGCCGGTCCATCTACGCGTTCGCTACAAAGCAGCGTGCATTGTGTTCAGGGCGATCCATGGCCTGGGCCCGGTCCCCTTGCGGAAAATGTTCGCCTGGTACCTTCTATCCCGAGCTTTACGCTCTTCTTCATCCAGGCTACTTGTAGTACCGCGTTTCCAGAGAGTGAGGATGGGTGGCCGATCGTTCAGAGTAGCGGCGGCCAAACTCTGGAACTCCCTGCCTATATCCCTAAGGAGTCTTGAGGATGTCTTAGCCTTCAGAAAGGCGTTAAAAACCTACCTTTTCCCCAGGACAGGCTAAGTCGTTGAATTTGCTGGTTCATCGTTCAAAGCGCCAGGATGCCCTTGGGGGTGACAGGTTTGCGCTATACAAATATACCACAATACAATACAATACAAGAAGAACAGAGCAACACTCCAGACACTAGTGATCACACCGGATTTACTGTTCTGATGGGAATGTAACTCCAAGTCAAAAGTATTGGTGCAATGAGCACCCTCTCCCGACCATGCCATTCCGCTGCCCGTCCAGACACCAGTAATCCAAATGATCAGCAGTGCTGTAAGATGTGGAACCGGCTTTATTGTCCCTTCCGATGGCACACACATGCCAGCGTGTGACGTCAGTATTGCAAGCCTAGCTGGGATGTGTGGTTCCTGAAAATGTAGCTGTCTCCCGACCTTCCGATAACCAGAGTTACAGCCAGTCAGTGTTCACGTCCGATGATGCTCTCTGACAAGAGGACCCTTTGCATAGTCGTTGAATAAGGGGGCAGGGACTCAGATGACGCCTGAGCAATCTGATCGGATTACTTGCGACAACAATAGTGTTTTTTGCCCCCAACGACCCTCAGCAGCCAAGGGGATTTCATTAGGGGGTGCTTTCACACCTTACAGTGCCCATGACAATATTGATACTTTCCACGATACAGTCACACACGTTCTGATCCAAGCAAGACAACATAAAAACAGAAATAGCACGCAGCTGGCAACAGTTTGCTCCATGCCCTCACCAGTCACCCTGAGACTCTCAAGTGGAGGATCCCCTTTGAGGAACTGCTGAGATCAAGGAGAAACTGTGGAACTGAAAGCCTGTATGAGGACGAACAAAGGTGCATGATTGAAAGATTTTAAGATAGAGGTTATCCAATGTGGGTTCTCAATAAAGCAATCAGGAGAGTGAAAACTATTCAGAGGGAGGAGACTCTACTAGAAAAAGTCACTAATAGTGCCCAAACAGAGAAGCAGAACACCATGAGAGTTATACTCACATATAACTCAGAATCCAGTACAAGTCTAGCCAGAAAGCTGGAATATTCTGGAAAGTGACCACACCATAGGAAGAGACTTTACCAACACGCCCTATGATTACTTACAAGCAAGGGAGAAATCTAATGGACCTCCTTGTGAAAGGAGACATAACCAAGAAACCACAGAGTCCACAACACACTCTGCAGGGATTTTTCCAATGTGGACACTGCAAGGCTTGCGGGAATAGTCACATGAGAAAATCATACCTAACTCCTAGTGGTAAAAAAAGCATAAAGCAATTCCTCACATGCAGCTCTAACTTTGTGGTTTATGCTCTTGAGTGCCCGTGAAACCTGGAATATATAGGTAGCACCGCCTTTGCGGCTAAGAAAAGAGTGGTCGAGCACCTAAGAGCAATAAAAAACAAAGATAGGCATTACCCAGTCGCTAGGCATTTTGAAGAATACCATCGCTCAAATAGCTCACCCCTGAAATACTACATATTAGAGCAGGTCAAACGGAGCCCTAGAGGAGGGGACAGAACGTTGCAACTCAGGCAACGCAAATCATGGTACATACTTGACCTACAAGCCAAGACTCCTTTGGGTCATAATCAAGACGAAGAATTGGAGATCCATCTTCATGAACACTGAAATGTGTAGCCTTACTTACAACTGTGAACATTTTGTTTGTTTGTTTTTTCCTGCTTGGTTTTTCCAAGGTCTAGATCCATTAGAGCCTAATCTCAAGTTGGGAAATACATCTAGAAATTCTTCCATTGCTGTCATATCATTCAGGTATAGCCTGTTACTGAGTATTAATCTGGGCTGACATATGAATAGACGTGCTCTTTTAACTTGAGCTAACCTGTATCTAGATACATGCTTGTTTTTAAACCTTATTTTAATGTGCACTTCTACTTTTTTCGTCTGTAGGAGTAAAGAAAGGGACCTTATCCAGGAGAGGTAAGAGGATCTTAGTTCCGTACCCTTTTCTTCGTGACATCACGTCATCTTGAAGGGATTACAGCATAAGACAAGAATGTTGTTTTTGTTATTAAGATATGTGTTACAATATAATTCACTGAGCCGATTGTCCTAGTTTTATTTCATATTCACTTTTTGAACACATATTAAGGGTAGGTTGGTGAGCTTCAGCGTAGGTTTGCATTCATTTGTATGTGACATTTATTTCTCCATTTAACAATAGAGGAGACTGCCAAACTTGTGTTGTTCTTTCCTTTAATAGCCACTTGGCGAACAAAGAGACAAGAGTACGCATACCCTCTTATCCCAGTGGATATTGCTCTTCTAGGAATGCCACCATGGTGCATTTATTGAAGACCTTCTTGCATTTCAACACAATCCCGTTTCTGATAGGAGTGCATTTAATAATTACATTATTTTTCATTTACATTATTTTTAATTTCCAACTTATTACAAATTTTAATAGTATTTTTTTTATAGTAATCATAATCCTCGAGGAGTATGTGAATGAGGTGTCATTTTGGGGAAATCGTTTCTTGTTTGGAAAATTGGTTTTGATTTTTTGTATAGATTACGCGAGGATTATGATTACTATAAAAAATGTAGTATTAAAATGTGTTAATAAATTGAAAAGGATAAATAATGTAAATGAAAAATAATGTAAAAGAAATTGTATAATGAAAATCATGATCCTGATTCAACTGTTTTTAATAATGTGAATAACAAAATAAAGTATATATGAAATGTAAATTCATGAGTTGAGAAATTATAAGTCAAAGACCCGCTTCTATGCTATATGCTAGCTAGTATTGAAGGAATTCAGGTCAAGTGGGAGTTTATTCATTATTTATCACTGCGCAGCTCCACAACATGTGCAGAAAAGAGCCCTACTCTTTTATAATGTGAAGGCACTGTGGGGACTGGATAACTCCCATCTTCCACAACCGTGATCTAGTGTAATATATACGGTGGAGATACTTAAATTGTATAAGGCGGTATCTCAAGGAGACCGCCGAGTGTTGGGGGCTAGCTAGGGCCTCATTCCAGCCGTCATTTTTCAAGGTCAGCACATTGACTTCCCAAGCTGCTCTGGTCTTGGGTAGTGTGTTGCATGTGTGAGTGGTTCATGTCTGATATATTTGTTTAATTGTGTGCGCCCCTAGGTCCCCATTAATAAACAACCTTCTAGTGGGTGGAATTCAGGTAGGGACTCCAAATGACAAACATGGAGGTTGAAAGCATGTCGCAGACTAGATTATTTTTGATTTCTAGTTTCAAAAACACACTGAAGCCTGACCTGATGTGCAATAAGCATTCCTAAACTTGGAAATTACACCCCTGTACAAAATCTACATCAGGGAAACCACAAAAAGACTGCAGTTAGGCCTTTCTTATTCATCAGAATTTCTACTATTCCATTAACATTCTTTTTCTGACTTAGCCAGTCTATTTTACTACTTTAAACTTTCAAAAGCATGTTCTTATAAATGGGAAGATGGATTGCTCCTTTATCTTTAAATTAGTTACTCGTTCCATTGATTGTAAGCACGTCAGTGTCCAGGGATTAAAACAGTGATCAAAATGTGCCTGCATTTACTAAGTTTCTTTTGACTGCAAGCTGCAATAGATATGTTTAGCTATTAACACTGGTTTGGAACCAATTAGGTGTCTTTCAAGTAGGTAGTCAATCTGTCATTCACTGCCCTCCCCTGTGCTTACCGGAATGTAGCAGTTTTTTACTGGAGCAGCTAAACTTCAAAATTATATCCTCAATTTCCCCCCAAAATGTTGGGGCTAGTTTATGAAGTAACATACTTGCAGAATAACTAACAACTGGATTCAATTGAAGTTTGACAAGTTCTACTTGTCCCCGCCCACTTAAGTAGGTAGGCAACCATTTAAGTGTCACATTTTTTAAATTAATAAAATATTTTTGTTATTGTCGCAACACATTGGAGGGGAACAGGGCTTTCATACAACACTGACTGAGAACTGTGTTAATTCGGATCCCGTATATTTTTAAATAACTATGGTTCTCATGATTCCATGGGAAACTTCTATTCTGATGTTGCCACGTCAGAGGAAGAGAGAGAACAAAGACACTTCTGAGATCCAAGTCCGGGCCGTTTATTCTGAACCCAGAGCATTGGCTAAGTTGAAGGGAGGGCTGGTAAGGGTGCTTCGTGCACCTCTATTTTCCCTGCTACCTGTCTTTGTACGCTGGAGCTTTGAACTGTGGCTTGCTGCTCGCAGCTTGTTCGTTTACCCATCTGCTGTATTTTCCCCGTTGGTTGAGTCGGGGCTCCGGCTCTTGGGGGGGAAATCGAGCAGACAAACTATTGAGTGCTCCTTGTCTTGATACCCGGGATCCAAGCCACTTTGGTCTTGTGGTTGTTACTGTGCGGGTCGTGTGTTGGATAGAGGCCAGGTACCCGCTATCTCTACAATCAACGTTTGTTACATGGTTGTTTGCTGGATTCCATCATTTTGATTTTGCCGCTCTCCCTTGTTGGTGAGTTAGCATTCTAACTCATGCAGGGAAGAACGAGTTAGGCTGTAATACACTTGTCTCACAGAAAATTAAGAATGTTCTGGTAAATTACAATTCCTAAGGAGTTATTAGGGATAACATGACAATTCCTTGTTTTCTTTCTTCTGCATTCTAACGTTTGAGCATTAATACTTGGAGCCACGGCTATTCGAAGTGGTAACATTACTTACTTTGGAGTATTGAAACCACATGTTCACCTATATTATCGGTGTGTCTGATTGGGGTTGTCTCTGTTTATGTGTTTCCTACAGCAGGGGATGGACGAGCATTGGCGGATAGCAAGCTTGCGTCCCCTTTTATGCTTAACCTGAGAAAACCTATGATCCTTTGTTTCCAATCCTTAGATCAGTATTGAATCCCTACCTCATGGTTTTTACTGTACTAGAACTCATCTTATTTTACTTTAGAGGTAATTCTAGCTTTATGTAATTAATTGGGTGGTATTGTGGTACTGTTATATGACGAGTGTTCTCAACGATATTTCTTTTTGTTGTAGGTCTCCTTCCCTGCTGTTCCCATCCTTCCCTTCCCCCGCTTGATCACTCCATAAATTCTGTATATACAACTCAAACCTTGGGGCTATCAGGAAGTGGACCATAAATAGCAATAAATGATCCTTAGGATTCAAGGCCTGACAGAATAAACGGCCCACGAATTACTATCCTCCCAGACATTAGTTGATTATGGCTACCTTAGAGAATGTTATAGCCACTTTGGCTGTAATACAAACAGAGCTGACGGCCTCTAGGACAGAAACGGCTGCACTACAGGCGAGAGAAGAGAGGCTACAAAGAAATCTGTTTGATGCTGGATTAGCACAGTTACCACAAGCAGCATCTGTGGTAGTGGAAATCCCTACACCCATCCCTTTAGCTACACCACAGAGAGAGTAGCAAGGTGCAGGCATTCCTTACACAAGTCTTGTTGCACTTTTCATGTAAGATCAAGGCATTCAACACCAATCATGCATGAGTAGCTTTTTTAATCTCATATTTGGCAGGTGATGCAGCACAGTGGGCGGTACCCCTTGTAAAAAGAGACAACCCTCTATTGTAGGACTGGTACTCTTTCATTAACGAATTTGAAAAAATCTTCAACCGTAGATCTGCCACTCTCTCCTCAGATTGAGGGTTATTAGAACTGAGGCAATGAAACAGGGTCTTGATAACCTACCTAAATTATTTTCATAGACTGATTAAAGAAACGGAATGGCCAGAGGCCAAACAACTAGCTATATTCCAACAACGGGTTAAAATAGGAGATGAAAGACGTTTTGGCTCAAATAAATCCTCAACCCACTTCTTGTGTGGATTTAATAAGCCTTGTACAGAGGCTGGATCATCGTATCGGCAAAGGAATGTAGGATCACAAGAAGAAGGAGAGATTTGCTGGCAGAACTGATTATCCTCGGCTTTCGGACGCCCAAAATCATGAGACTATGAAAATAGAAACTGTATGTTCTTCATTAACCTCTGAAGAAAGAGACTACCAAAAAAAGAAAGGCCTTTGTATATATTGCCGGAAGAAAGGGCACTTAATTAAGGAAAGCACCTTAAGGCCAAGGAATCCACGGACCGAGTACAAAAAGGTATCGACTATCGCTTTAGAAACATCAACGGGAAACAAATAAGCTTGAAGAAAGACAAAGGGACGCTTCAAGCCCAATATATATCCCTTCACTGGAAGGCAACTTAATCAGTAACAAAAAGCTTTTTATCTGGAAATAAACCTTCTACTTTAAGACGAGTGGTGTAAGGCACAGGCTATGGTTGATTCTGGGGCAACAGGATGTATCATGGACCAGGAACTACCACACACCTGAGGTGTTACGTTGCAAGAGAAAGGCACACCAGAAGTGGTGTTTGCAGTGGATGAGAGACGTCTGGACTCAGGACCCATCCTATTTACGACTAGTGCTATTGAAGTCATGTACAGAGCAGAACACACAGAAAGCTTGGCCTTTAGTATAATACAGTGCTACGCAAACAAATGAAGGACAGAATGCTGAATAAATCATACATTCATCCCAGTCAAGAGATATGGGTTAAATCCATTGTTCATTTGCTCACTGTGCCACCCCAGTTTAGCCTCACCCATATGCAAATCAGTCTTGACCCTGTGCCTTATCTGAATAGTCCAGACCGAACTGCAAAGCCAATTCCTCCCTGGACTGGAAACTAGCATCCTGGGACCCGTTTAAGGTATTACCCTTCATCAACCCAGCTAGCTAGATTCCAGTGACCCAGTGAGCAAGGAATCCACATCTGGGCAAACCCAACCCACTTAGGGTGAAAAGTGCTAAGCAAACAAATGATTAACGGAATGCTGAATAAATCATACTTTCACCCCCAGTCAAGATCTGGGTTAAATCTATTGTTATTTTGCTCACCTTGACACCACAGTTTAGGCATCATGGGAACAGTCCAGACCGAACTGCCAAGTCAGGTCCTCCCTGGACCCGAACCAAGCATCCTGGGACCGGTTTCTGGGTATTACCCTTCATCATCCAGGGTAGCTAGAATCCTGTGGCACAGTGACCAAGGGACCCACGTCTGGGCATACCAATCCCACTTAGGGTGAAAAATGCTACACAAGCAAATGATGGACAGAATGCTGAATAAATCATACATTCACCCCCAGGCAAGAGATCTGGGTTAAATCCATCATTCTTCTGCTCACCATAAAACCCCAGTTTAAACCCAGCCATAAGCAAATCGGTCTTGACCCTGTGCCTCATGGGAACAGTCCAGCTCGAACTGCCAAGCCAGGTCCTCCCTGGACGAGAAACAACATGAGGCACAGGGTCAAGACTGATTTGCATATGCCTGGGTCTGAACTGAGGAAGCTCAGAAAGGTTTGAGAGAAGCTAAAATCAAATACAAGGCCTATGCAGATAAACATAGACGTTCAGGGCCAGAATACAAAGTGGGGGATTATGTATGGTTGTCAACGAAGAACATATTACAAAAAATATAGCATCTTTAACCCCAAATACAGCGCTCCTATTAAATAATCAAGCTTATAAACCATGGAGTAATGAAATTATCTTTGTCCTCTAACTTGAGGATACACCTGGCTTTCCATGTTTCATTGCTTAAACCTTCCCATTCTCCAGTCCAGGGACATCCGTAGCCTATCCTAGTGGATAATGATGTTAAGCATGAGGTGAGAGGCATCATAGATTAAAAAATCTAGAGGAAAAGACTATGGTATCTGGTAGCATGGGAATGAGGAAATTCATGGGTACCAGCGGTAGGGGTTCATGCTCCCCCGTACGCTGCCAGGTTTCAAAAAAGGTTCCCCAGAAAGCCATATCTCTGTCAGTGTTCTTCGGGAGAGAGATATACTGTCACAACGCATTGGAGGGGAACAAGGCTTTCATAGAACACTGACTGAGAACTGTGTTCATTCTGATCTCGTATATACGGTTCCCTGATTCCATGGAAACTGCAGTTCTGACGTGGCCACGTCAGAGGAAGCGAGATTACAAAGACGCTTCCGAGATCCCAGTCCGGGCCGTTTATTTTGAACCCAGAGCTGCGGCTAAGTCAAAGGGAGGTTCGGTAAGGGTGCTTTGTGCACCAGTATTTTCCCTGCTACCTGTCTTTGTACCCTGGAGCTTTGAACTGTGGGGTGATACCCGCAGCGTGTTTGTTTACCCATCTACTGTATTTTCCTTGTTGGTTGAGTCAGGGTCCAGCTCTTGCGGGGAGAAAATGAGCAGATAAACTATTGAGTGTTCCTTGTCTTGATACCCGCATTCCATGGCACTATGGTCTTGTGGTTGTTACTGTGCGGGTCATGTGTTGGATAGAGGGCAGTTACCCGCTAACTCTACAATCCACGTTTGTTACGTGGTTGTTTCATGGATTCCATCATTTTGATTTCGCCGTTCTCCCTTGTTGGTGAGTTAGCGTTCTAACTCATGCAGGGAAGAGCAAGTTAGGCTACAATACGCTTGCCTCATGGAATATTAAGACTGTTCTGGTGTATTACAATTCCCAAGGAGTTATAGGGGATGACATGACAATTCCTTTGTTTACTTTCTTTTGTATTCTAATGTTTACGCATTAATACTTGGTGCCATTGCCATTCAAAATGGTAACATTACTTACTTTGGAGTATTGAAACCATATGTTCACCTATACTGTTGGTGTGTCTGGTAGGGGTTGTCTTTGTTTAAGTGTTTTCTACAGCAGGGGTAGAACAAGCATTCCTGGAGAGCAAGCTCGCATCTCCTATCATGCTCAACCTGAGTAAACCTATGAACCTTTGTTTTTAATCCTTAGATCAGTATTGGATCCCTCCCTCATGGTTTCTATTGTACTAGAACTCAGCTTATTTTACTTTACAGGTAATTCTAGCTTCATGTAGTTAAAGGGGTGGTATTGTGATACTGTTGTATGAAGAGTTTTCCCACCAAAATTCCTTTTTGTTGCAGGTCTCCTTCCCCGCTGTTCCCAACCTTCTCTTCCCCCGCATGATCACTCCATCAAGTCTGTATATACAAATCAGACCTTGGGGCTTTCAGGAGGTGTACCATAAATGGAAACATATGATCCTGAGGATTCAAGGCCTGACAGCTATTCTGCAGTGTTTCTTCTATTATTTTCAAAATCATACAAACATAAATATTTAATGGGCCCTTCATTACCTTTGCTCTTTAGCTTTTGTCAAGAGACTACAAAAAGTGGGTCACAACCTTTCCACTGTAGCTATATATATATATATATATATATATATATATATATATTACCTACTGGCGGTTGCCAGTAGGTAAATATAGTTAGTACCTAGTTTCCATAGGAAATCCGCAACATTCTATTTGGAATAACTTTGGCGCAGGTTGACGAATCTTCGCGAAATTCTCCAAGAAGATGGGCCCTCCGCTTCGCTCCTATCCTGAAAGTTTCGGGGTGATTCGTCAAGCGGGGGCCGAGAAAAATTGAGGGTCTCAAAATGTGTTTTCCCCATGCAATTTTCCATGGGGACATTTAGCTGTGGCTACAGCCCGAACTGCTGAATGGAATTACACCAAATTTGGCAAAAAGATAGAGTTTGGTTGACAGTTCACGCTTTTTTTCAAATGGAGTAAATATGTGAAGTAGTTCCTGAGAAATTCAAAAGTAAAATCATAGATATATCTAAGGGCGCGTAGGGTACGCGTATCGTTCGAGGATCATGCATGTGCCATTACGAGCACGAGCTGCATGCTAATTGGCTGTTAACTGTCTGCCAACACTCTAAACCAGGAAGTGTTGGCAGCCATCTTGTGTCTCGGTAGAACTGAGGTACAAGAAAACTGAAAAATCGCGGGATGCGCGTAGATTAAAAAAAAAACAAAGCCTGCTTTTTATTAAGTTACCCCCTGGGGGGATGTATTTATTATATTGGGGAACCCGGAGGGGCCCCTCAGCCTCGGGGACTGCCACCCCTGGGGCTTTAATGTTACGTATGTGGAGGGGCTCACCGTCCCCCGCCTCGGGGACCGCCATCCCCGGGGCTTCTTTTTTTAATAATAATAGGGGGCCCAGAGGGGCGCCCCAGCCCTGGGGACCACCGTCCCACGGGCTTTAACATTATGTATGCGGGGGCTGACGGCCCCCTGCAGCCCCCGGGACCACCACCCCCGGGGCTTCTTTTTTTTAAATAAAAAAACCTGTGTGGGGGGCTCAAGCCCCCCAACACGCCCCAGGGACAGTCACCTCCCCGGGGCTTTTAAATGTTGGGAGGAAGCCTTGTGGTGGCCCTGGGGACCGCCACACCCCAGGGCAGGCTCCTGCAGTGTCCCAGTTTGGCCACTCCCGGGACACCTGTAGTTTGCTATGGTAGGGCCGGAGCCATAAGGCTCCCGCCCTACCATAGCAAACTCCTTTGTTTTTTGGAATAGAGAGCAGGTTTCCTAAAACCAAAGACTATTCCTTTTCTACATGGGGAGCAGCATGTTAGCTGCTCCTCATGTAGAAAAGCAATGCCGGCTCCCGCTGGAGGGGTGAAAGGCCCCCCCAAGCCCTGGGATCTGCCACCTCCCCGGGGCAATAAATATTTAAATTAAGGGTAGATTTTTTTTACGTTAAAATTAGGATATGCGTACCGAGCACGGCGTCAGCGCGACCTCTGGTGTGCACGCGTTAGGTACGCGTATGGTACCACGTATGCTGCCCAATTTCTAAGGCGTCCGGTACATGTATCCAAGCAAGAAAAAGAAAAATATTTTTCAGATATTTAAAAAGTTTATGTGTTTAGATGTTGGGTAGGTCTAAAAAGAGCCCTTGTGTTTATTGAGAGATTTTAGTACTTACAAGTAAGTACCGATGCAGAGTCTAAAGTTCAAGAGGAAGACTCTGTTCCCCTCATCTGTAAAATGTACATCATCTCTCCTATAGATGCCATGCATATTGAAACGCAGATTGTTGTGGTATATGGACCCCATTCAATAGTCTCAGATAAAAGCAGAAACAGATTTATTCACATGTTTCCTAGCTTTCTCAATCTGTGGACAAAAATAGATTGGACCAGTTCCATTTATGCCTTTGGCATATGTTAGAATAGACAAAGGCAGTATGAGGGAAAAGTGACATCAGTTCTCCAAAGGTGTCCTCAATAAGCATTTCCAGATCTACCCCAGTCAAAGTGCCTGGGTCATTGCCACCACAGTGCAACATTATGAGGTCAGGGTGTTGGAGATGTAAAAAGGAATTAACCAATGGCATCAATTGGTGCCACTTTAACCCTCTCTATCCAATCCATTTAATGTCTACACTTGGTAAACCTAGGTCTTTGTGAATTCCTTTCTGTTCTGCTTACCTTTGGCTCCAGAAAATATAGCTGTGTCCCACTATCTAAACTGTAAGCATCTGGATACACTCAGATGGTCTCTGTAAATGAAATCGCAGTTTGAAAACTAAGAATTTTCTAAAATGGTGGATAAGATGCAGTTTTGAAAAAGAAAATAAATGATTAGTTGTTTGACAACATTCTACACTGAAAACTAGGTTGTATGTTTCTGTTTTTTGAAAGAATAATTCTTATTTGACTAACAAAAACTGATTGAAAGGTATGTTACATAAGATAAGCTGATATGTTGAAAAGTCAAGCACACTTGCTGTTTTGATTAGCAACATTGTGTGATGAACTTTGACCTGTGTGCTCAGTTAAGTGTTTCATGAGGTGTTTCTATGGTAACAGGCAGAATGGGAGTAGGGTTGAAAGTTATGCAATGCTTTCCCGGGGCACTACATTTTTAAATTAGTGGGTCTACCTACCCAGGGCTTTTTTTTTACGGTAAAGTTAAGGTGCGCGTACCGAGCGCAGCGCTCAGCGCGATCTCTGGTGTGCACGCGTTGGGTACGCGTTTCTTTCAAGCTTATGTGTTTAGATGTTGGTTGGCTGTAAAAAGAGGCTTTGTGTTTATTGGTACCTATAAGTAAGTACCTATGCAGAGTCTAAAGGTGTTGAGGAGGAGTGTTTTACGGTGTGCTGAACTTTTGACCTCTGTGATCAGTTGAGTTTTGCATGATGTGTTATTATGGTAACAGCAGAAAGCAAATTGGGGGTAGGGTTCAAAGTTATGTCAGTTGGAAAGGGTTCAAATGTTTAACCAATAGAAGTGTGTGCTTGCTTTTGAATTAATGTGGGAAGCAATTTGTTTTGTTATTTGCATGTATATATGTGTGGATTGAGAGGGAAAGTTTGCCATTTTCTGGTTTTGCTAAGAACAGTGAAGTTCAGAGATTCTGTTTAAGAATATCTGCTGTTTGACTAACATTCTTCTTAATCCACAAATCAATTTGAAAGGTGAGTTGTTAACTTGTAAGGGGATGTATGTGGTGCATTTTGTTTTTAATAAGAGTAATGTGTTTTTCCTACAAAAGTGCAAGGAATAGTTTAGTTGTGTAAAATCAAATTCTGAGTTTGTCTGCATTTGGATAACCATTGTGGTAAAAGCATTTGGTAAGTTTATGGGCCCGATTCACAGAATGAACTTACTACTTTTGGCATTCACAGAATGCACTTACTACTTTTGGTATTCACAGAATGAACTTACTCATTTCGGTATTCACAGAAGTTAGGACTACTAACTTTAGGACTCCTAAATGCCTTCTGTGAATACCGAAAGGCTTAAAATTAGGATTTTTCTCAATTTAGTAGTAGTAAAGTTAGGACAACTAACTTTAGGACGCCTAAATGCCTTTTGTGCATACCGAAAGTCTTAAAATTAGGATTTTTCTCAATTTAGTAGTAGTAAAGTTAGGACTACTAACTTTAGGATGCCTAAATGCCTACTGTGAATACCGAAAGTCTTAAAATGTGGATTTTTCTCAATTTAGTAGTAGTAAAGTTAGGACTACTAACTTTAGGATGCCTAAATGCCTTCTGTGAATACCGAAAGTCTTAAAATTAGGATTTTTCTCAATTTAGTAATAGTAAAGTTAGGACTACTAACATTAGGACGCCTAAATGCCTTCTGTGAATACCGAAAGTCTTAAAATTACGATTTTTCTCAATTTAGTAGTAGTAAAGTTAGAATTTACTACTACTAAATTGAGAAAAATCCTAATTTTAAGACTTTCGATATTCACAGAAGGCATTTAGGAGTCCTAAAGTTAGGAGTCCTAACTTTACTACTACTAAATTGAGAAAAATCATAATTTTAAGACTTTCGGTATTCACAGAAGGCATTTAGGCGTCCTAAAGTTAGTAGTCCTAACTTTACTACTACTAAATTGAGAAAAATCGTAATTTTAAGACTTTCGGTATTCACAGAAGGCATTTAGGAGTCCTAAAGTTAGTAGTCCTAACTTCTGTGAATACCGAAATGAGTAAGTTCATTCTGTGAATACCAAAAGTAGTAAGTGCATTCTGTGAATGCCAACAGTAGTAAGTTCATTCTGTGAATCGGGCCCAATGTGTTTGGTGAGTCAGCTGTGCACAGTAAATTGCAGTACTAAAAAATGTAGAATGTGTGCAGTCACTTTTCCAGTTCAAGAGTAGTAAATACTGTTGCTTGTTTAGAATTTGACTTGTGTTTCAAATCTACAATTTTCCACTCAGTGTACATACACTACTGCAAACTTTCTGGGGCAGATTTACAAGCCCCTTGCCCCTCTTTGAGCTGCCATTGCGTCACTTTTTTGACACAATGTGGACGCAAATAATGCCGCAAATTGCTTACGTATTTGCAAAATGAGTCAGCGTTGTGCAGTGAAATGTAGTAGTTATATACATAGAATGTGTGCAGTCACTTTACCGTTTCTAGACTAGTAAATGTGTTTTGGTAAAATGCAAGGTCTAATATTCTTTGTCCAGAATCACACTGTGAGTCTGTGTGCATTTAGGAATCATTCTGAGAGTAGCATTTTTGTACGTTTTGTGTTTGCAGACACATAATTGCTTAAAAACCTATCCTTTTTTCAAGTTTTGAGAGAATTAGAAACCAGTTATTGCTTTTGTATTTGCAAAATGACTCATGGTTGTACACTAAAATGCAGTATTTATATTTCTGGAATGTGTGCAGTCATATTAGCCCTTCAAGAGTAATTAATAGTGTTGCTTGTCTAGAATCACACTTGTGATTCAAATCTGCAATTTCCCAGTCAGTATACATACTGTTGCATACACTCTGGGGCAGGTTTACAAGCTCCTTGCGCCTCTTTGTTGTTCTATTGTGCCACTTTTTTGATGTAATGTTGGCACCAATAATGCAGCAAATTGCTTATGTATTTGCAAAATGAGTTAGGATTGTATAGTAAATTGCAGCAGTCATATATATAGAATGTGTTTAGTCACCTTACCGTTCCTAGACTAGTAATTGTGTTTTTGTAAAATGCAAGGTTTCATATTTTTTGTCTAGAATCATATTGTGAGTCTGTGTGCATTTAGGAATGTAGTAGTGTAACCAAATTCACACTTTCAGGCCTACATTTCCCTAGTCAGTATCTATGCTTTTCATTTATAAGAAATACTGTTATTTGTCTAGAATCACACAGTGAGTCAGTGTCCATTAGAGAAAATTGAGAGAGAATGATTTGGTTGGTTGATGTGTTTTCAGATCTATAAGTACATGTACTGTTGCAGTGAGCCAGTCTTTAGGGCATGCAGTGCTTGAAACTCTTATTCACTATGCAAGTAGTAGTGTACCCATCTTCACATTTGTGTTTCAGGCCTAATTTCCCCAGTCAATATCTATACACTCCATTTATAAGAAATACTGTTATTTGTCTAGAATCACACTATGAGTCAGTGTCTATTTAGGAAAATTGAGAGAGAATGATTTGGTTGGTTGATGTGTTTGCAGACATATAAGTACATGCACTGTTGCAGTGAGCCTTTGTTTAGGGCATGCAGTGCTTGAAACTCCTATGTAGCATGCAAATAGTAGTGTAACCAAATTCACAATTGTGTTTCAGGCCTACATTTCCACAGTCAGTATCTATGCACTTCATTTATAAGAAATACTGTTATCTGTCTAGAATCACACTGTGAGTAAGTGTCCTTTGAAGAAAATCGAGGGCAAATGATTTGGTTGGTTGATTTGTTTGTAGACATATAAGTACATGTATTGTTGCAGTGAGCCAGGCTTTAGGACATGCAGTGCGTGAAACTCTTATGCACTATGTCAGTAGGAGTGTAACCATCTTCACACTTGTGTTTCAGGCGTACATTTCCCCAGTCAGTATCTATACACTCCATTTATAAGAAATACTGTTATTTGTCTAGAATCACAGTGTGAGTCAGTGCCCATTTGGGAAAATTGAGAGAGAATGATTTGGTTGCTTGATGTGTGTGCAGACTTCTAAGTCATGTACTGTTGCAGTGAGCCAGTCTTTAGGGCATGCAGTGCTTGAAACTCTTATGCAGTATGCAAGTAATAGTGTAACCAAATTCACATTTGTGTTTGAGGTCTACATTTCCCCAGTCAGTATCCATATACTCCATTTATAAGAAAATACTGCTATTTGTCTAGAATCAAACTGTGACTCAGTTTCCATTTGAGAAAATTGAGAGAGAATGATATGTGTGTTTTTCACATCTTCAATTCTCCAGTCTGTATCCTTACACTTCCACCAAACACTCTGTCACTGCTGTTGCACTGTTGTAGTGGCTCATTCAGCAGTATGTACTAATGCATTCACTGTGCTAAAACTAAAGCACTTAGAAATTCAGTCAGGCACTTTCATTGCAGAACTGTAATCCTTCAGTCAGTACCCAAGTACTCTTGCTGCGAAGTAGGCATTAGGATATGGACTGCTTCAAACCCCTATGCACTATACATGCAGTCTTCTATCCACCTGCACACTTGTCTTTCACAACTTCAATCCTTACTCTTCCACCAAACACTCTGTCACTGGTGTTGCACTATTGTAGTGACCCATTCAGCAGTATGTGCTAATGCATTCACTGCGCTAAAACGCAAGCACTTATAAATTCACCAGACACTGTGCTTGCTGAACTGTAATCATTCTGTCAGTACCCAAGTATTCATACAGCAAAGTAGGGCTTAAGACAAGGACTGCTTCAAACCTGTATGCTGTATGTATGCAGTGTTCTATCCATGTGCACACTTGTCTTTCACATCTTCAATTCTCCACTCTGTATTCTTACACTTCCAGCAAACACTCTGTCACTGCTGTTGCACTATTGTAGTGACCCATTCAGCAGTATGTGCTAATGCATTCACTGTGCTAAAACTCAAGCACTTATAAACTCATTCAGACACTGTGCTCGCAGAACTGTAATCATTCATTCAGTACCAAAGTAGCTATACAGTGAAGTATGCCTTAGAACATGGACTGTTTCAAACCCCTATACACTATGCATGCAGTCTTCTTTCTACCTCCACACTTGTCTTTCACTTCTTAAATTACCCAGTCTGTATCCTTACACTTCTAGCAAACACTCTGTAATTGCTTTGCACTGTTGTAATGACCCATTCAGCGGTATGTACTAATCTATTTACTGCACTAAAACTCAAGCCTCAAGCACTTATATAGTCACTAAGACACTCTCCTTACAGTACTGTAATCATTCAGTCAGTACCCCAAGTACTCATGCAGCAAAGTAGGCCTTAGGACATGGACTGCTTCAAACCCCTATGCACTATACATGCAGTCTTCTATCCACCTGCAAACTTGACTTTCACATCTTCAATTCTCCACTCTGTATCTTTACACTTCCACCAAACAGTCTGTCACTGCTGTTGCACTATTGTAGTGACCTATTCAGCAGTATGTGCTAATGCAGTCAGTTCGCTAAAACTCAAGGAATTATAAATTCATTCAGGCACTGTCCTTGCAGAACTGTAATCATTCAGTCAGTACCCAAGTACTCATGCAGCAAAGCAGGCCTTAGCATATGAACTGCTTCAAACCCCTATACACTATGCATACAGTCTTCTATCCACCTCCACACTTGTCTTTCACATCTTCAATTCCCCAGTCTGTATCCTTAAACTTCCACCAAACACTCTGTCACTGCTGATGCACTGTTGTAGTGGCTCATTCAGCAGTATGTACTAATGCATTCACCGTGCTAAAACTGAAGCACTTATAAATTCAGTCAGGCACTTTCATTGTAGAACTGTAATCATTCAGTCAGTACCCAAGTACTCTTGCTGCGAAGTAGGCCTTAGGACATGGACTGCTTCAAACCCCTATGCACTATACATGCAGTCTTCTATCCACCTGCACACTTGTCTTTCACATCTTCAATCCTTACTCTTCCACCAAACACTCACTGCGCTAAAACTCAAGCACTTATAAATACACCAGACACTGTCCTTGCAGAACTGTAATCATTCAGTCAGTACCCAAGTACTCATGCAGCAAAGTAGGCCTTAGCATATGGACTGCTTCAAACCCCTTTACACTATGCATGCAGTCTTATATCCACCTCCACACTTGTCTTTCACATCTTCAATTCCCCAGTCTGTATCCTTACACTTCCAGCAAACACTCTGTCATTGCCCTTGCACTGTTGTAGTGATCCATTCAGCAGGATGTACTGATCATTCAGTGCGCTAACACTCAAACACTTATAGATTCACTCAGACACTCTCCTTACAGTACTGTAATCATTCACTCAGTACCCAAGTACTCATGTAGTGAATTAGGCCTTTAGGACAAGGACTGCTTCAAACCTGTATGCTGTATGCATTAATCTCATGGCATGTCAGCGTAGTACTAATGAGTACTGGTACCGTCATCATGGAGAACTTAAATGTATGCTAAGGAACTTAGGAACTCCTACATGGTTCCTTACTCTAAGCTGTGCTGAATATGCTTGGATGATTCACTTCAATTTCTTCGAGAGACAAATCCAAATATAATAAATATTGAATACAAGATACCTGGAGAATTGTGCTCTTAGGATCCAGTTAATGTATGCAGATATTTCAATCATAGATTTGAAGCTATGATGTCTTTTATCACCAATAAAAAAATCCTCCTCTTGGAGAGGTTGTGGATTTCTTTTGGAGAAAGGAGTATCAAGTAAGAGGTGCACCTCACATGCATATGCTAATAAGGATCAAATACCCTCCAAATTCGGAATAGATTCGGATGATACTGTGTTGTCTTTTATTGAAGAATATGCTACATGTGCTATACCCAAAAGCACAGAAGAAAAGAACTTAAGACAACAAGTCTTACAATTCCAAAGCCATCGTTGTGGGAAATACTGTCGTCAAAAGTACAAGTCAAAAGAAAAGTTTTATACCAAATGTCGTTTTGGTTTTCCACATCCTGTAATATCCAAATGAAGAGTAAACAGTTTTATGTCAGCTGTGCGACATACCTTGACAAGAAAATCTCCTAAGAATACCTATAATTTGAGAAGAAGTGAAGAGTCAAAATATATATATGATTATAATCCAGTTATTCTGTCCATGTGGAATGCTAACATGGATATTCAATATGTTGCAGACAATTCCATTGCTGTTGCTCGATATGTAACATCCTACATAACAAAATCAGAAAAGACGGAATTGGAGGAAATGTGGGAAGAGATTTCCCACGAGAGAGTCTAAGTAAGAAATTATACAGTTACAGTTTGAAGATGTTATCTCATCGAGAAATCGGAGCATATGAATGCTCAGATCGCTTATCATCTGCAAGTCTATACTCCAAATCTAGAAGAATCATTTGGGTGAGTCTAGGTCTTGCTGCAACACGAAATCGAGTACTTAAATCTGTATAAGAAATTGAAAGTTTTGCTGAAAAATAGCCAGAAAGTACAGATATTGTGAAAACAAATATGTTTGATACATATTATCCAAATAGAAGTCATTATCTTGAGAACATTTGTCTGTATGAAGCGCTACAAAACTATACTTTTAAATGGAATATTACAGAAAACATCAATAATGGAATATATGCTGTGATTGGTTCTGAAGGATGTTTGGTGAAACAAAGAAAAGGACATTTGATTAATCACCAAAAACTGAGTTGCGATACTCCTGACAAAAGGGAATTTTACTATTTAGCTCTTTTGCAACTTTTCAAGCCAAGGCGTTCAGAATTGGAATTATTCAGAGATTTTCAGAGCTGCGAAGATTCATTCAACGCAACTAAAGATACTATAGAATGTCCTGTTTTTGCTAATTATGTGAAAATGTTGAACAACGAAATTGAGCAAGAAGCTACAATTGCAGCTGAGATTGCTAGAGACAGTTCTCAAGACAGTCAAACTTCTGCTCCGTTGAGTCTGGATCCACAAGGAGAACCAATTGTTCAAAATGAAGCAGTAATTGCCATGGATTAGGTGGAAACAGCAATATATCAAGCTCAAGAAGATATTATGGACTTAGCTAACTTGGAGGAGGAACTACATCTTGAACAGAAAGAAATATATCAACAAGTGAAAGAACAGATTGACCATGGGTTACTTCAGGAAAAGAAAGAGTGCACATGTACAACGTTTCAATCAATCCGAATGTATGTGAGTGGACAAGCTGGAACAGGAAAAAGTTTCTTAATTTAAGTAATCACCAGTTACCTAGAGAAAACAATTGAGTCTCATGTGTCTTGTGTTGTAACTGCTCCGACTGGGTTGGCAGCACACAACATTAAAGGAATTACATTGCATCGTTTACTTATGCTGCTTGTGGAACATGAAAACAAATTAGAATATCACAAGCTATCTGGAGAAGCTTGTTGTGAAGTTCCAAGAGTGCTTAAGAAAATGAAACCTCTGATTATTGATGAGGTAAGCATGGTTTCAAACTTAATGCTTGCTTTTTTGCATTTACAAATGCAGCAAATTATTAAAACAGACTATGATGTGTTGTTTGGAGGAAAACATGTCATAGTTTTTGGAGATCTACTACAACTTACTCTGTAACTGTAAAAGGACAACCAGTAAAAACACTTGCGCATGAAGATACCAGAAAGTCTTTGGGTAGCATTGGAAATGTTAACATTTGGTCATATTTTGAATATAAGGAATTTATTACAAATATGCTACAGGCAAATGATGCTGATTATGGAACTATTCTTCAAGATTTAAGAATTGGAAAAGTGACTGAACATGGCAAACAAGCTTTATAGAGACGATTACTTTCCAATTTGTTTCCAAATGAAAATATCGTTCCTGAGAAAATGTATATGAGAATTGCAGAAAACAAATCTGTAATCCGCTTAATGCCAACCCTGTGTGAATGTTCTATATCCAATGAAGACATTTTAAAGTTGGAAAATTAAGAAATTATAAAATTGGAAGCTATTGATAAAATAGAGCATGAAGGAATCACTATTATTTTGACAGAAAATTTAAAGAGAAAACTGGATTCTTTAGAGAAATCGATATCTAAATCTGTGGTTTAGAAAAGAATCTATATGCATGTATAAACTGTCGGGGAAATTTGACGACATAATTTGAATGGGGAAAAAGGTATAGTAAATGGAGCAATGGGTAAAGTTGTTGATTTCGTCAATTATCTAAATAGAGATGGTATTGAATTTTTGAAAATTAAATGTGATCAAATTGAAGAATTCCAACAATTTAGTCGTTGTTCAGCTCGGTTTTTGCTTGTAAAAGATTTATATGTTCGTAGAAAACAGTTTCCTAGTTCTTTGGCGTATGCGGTGACCATTCATAAATCTCAAGGTTTAAGTGTAGATAGTGCTTTGGTGAATATTGGAAGTACTGTGTTTAAAGAGGGTATGGCATATATATTTGTCTCAGGTCAGAACTTTATCTGGATTGTACTTCATTGATTTTGATGAAAGATTAGTGCAGATGCAATTTGTGTGAAAGAGTATAATAGATTAAGAAGAGAATATTCTCCCAATTTAGGCCAATATCCAGTATTTGAAAAGCGTGTGGTAGGTTGAAAAAGAAGATATGAGAAGATCTGTAGTGAAGGTATAGAGAAAGACATAAAACAAGATAAAGTTGTGATTGCAAGAAAAAAGAAAAAGGACACTGTTGAAGAGATTGTTGGTTATCAGTTTGAAAATAGTGCTGGTGTCTACTGCTATGCTAATGTAGTTGTCAATGTTGTTTTTTTTCTTTAAAAAATTTGCAACAAAAAATTGTTGAGAATCGGGAAAAAAGATTTTGTTCGTTGTTTTATTCTGTTTATGACAAATGTAGTAGTGATAAAAGTAAAATACAAAGTATTTCTGATATTCGAAATGTATTGGACATATGTTCTGGTTGTACTCAATTTACGCAGAATATTCAGCAAGATTGTAAGGAATTTCTTATGTATATGCTTGTTGTATTGAAAGATGAAGGTATAGATATTGAAAATCTTTTGACCTTTCTTACAAATGGCAACATGACTGTGACAATTGTTTCTTTACATGTAGCACTAACATAGACACTGAAAGATTTTACCATACTGTGAATCAGTGTCATTTAATAACCTAGTTAAAGGAGGAACTCAAAACATGGAGTGTAGCTAATGTAAATCAGAAATTGTTACCAAGATTATTTATACAAAGATATGGACAGTATGTAATTTTAATGTTGCAACGTTGTACAGCTGATGAAAGAAAATTGGAAACTTTAATTAAAAAAGGTGGAGCTACTCAAGTATCAATATCAATAATAACTTTTGTAGCTGTAGCAATTATTTTTCATGATGGTCCTTCTACAACATCTGGACATTATACTGCTTATTTAAAATGTGATAAAGGTTGGACACATTGCAATGATGCTCAATTGGTTTTTAAACAATGTTTGCCTAAAGAATTACCAAATTCTTACCTAATATTCTTAAAGCCAAAGTTTTAGGAACAAAATTTGGCCTTTCGCGATTACTATTTGACAACTTCAAAACAAAGGATTTCATGAATATTATTTGGCCTTGAGGAAAAGTATCTAAAACAATTAATAACTTTTTATTGTATATTTTGTCAGCATATATTTCTAAACAATTTTAATCATACTGTTTGTGAAAATTAATAATAATGTTTTGTTATTTTATCATTATTTGTCATTTCATATTTAGGTAAGAAATTGCTCTTAGAAAAAAACATTTAACATATGTTTTATTCCTATTTTTTAGATTGTTATTGAGAATGTCGAATGTTTTTTTTAAAGATAATCTTATTGATTGTCTTTTTTTTTTGCCCGCTGTTATGTGATGAGTACAATTGAAATCACTATTTCTAGTGAAATTCGATATATTCTGAGAACAGCAAAAAAATCAAATGAAATGTTTTACAAATTATTCTGTGTTGTAAAATATATATTGTAACTGTATTTTTCTTGTCTTCCCCAGATGCAAATTTTATAATATATAGTTTATTTATTATTTATTACTTTTAAGGTAAGTAGGAGTAACTATAAAAAATGTTCAAAGGGCTGAGCTTCTACACAGCTGAAGAAACAAGAGATGGACGGAGTACATATGTGTGTGAAGATGTTTTGTATCGTTTAAAGATATATGATGAAGTTAATATGCATACTGAGTGTCCCTGGGGACCCACTATCTCAGTAGATATATTCAAAAAGTGCCAGGAGTTTTATTACTGAGATGTATAAAATGGGACATAGCTTCAGAACAGCTCTCTGCAACACACCTGTTTGGTATTCAATAGAAAGACATGGTTGGCTAGTAGAGACCAGGGACTTTCAGGATTAAAAGAGACCAAATTGCTCACCATATAATACGTCACAGAGTGTGTTTTCAACTACTCTTTCATATTTACAAGGACAGAATAAGTTACTGTGTGTAGCTTTTCTTCTCTATGTAAATATATCCTCATCATACACAATACTTTGTGTTGAAGGGGCATTCTATAGGTGTTGCTGTGAGTATTTTGGACATATATAAGCAATGACTAGTTTCTAATGTTGTTAAAAGTTGAGTACTGGATAGGTCTTTAAGGACTGATGTGTGTGAAAACACATGAAGTATTCAAAAACTAGTGTCAGAATGGTACCTAAATACACACAAATTCACAGTGTTATTCTAGACAAGCAACAGTATCCCTTGCATTTTACTAAAAGACATCTACTAATTTGGAAGTGGTAAGGTGAATAGACAAATTCTACATTTTTTAGTACTGCATTTTAGTATAAGAGCCTAAGTCATTTTCCATAGTCATAAGGAGTGACTCGTTTCGAATTCTACGAAAACTTAAAAACAGGATATCTTTATAAGCAATTATATTTATATACCATTATGAACTACTAAAACTCTACTGCTGGAATGTTCTTAGACAACTGTATTTACATCATTTTTTTTGGGGCCAAAATAGTTGGAAAACCTACTTTTGTATTATGTACTAAGAAAACTTAAAGTGATGTGTTTATGTTTTTGTGCTAGGACCTAGAACATAACAGATTTGTTATGGATAAAGAGGGCAATATTTCAGAAGAGACATTAAAAATGAGCAACAGTTTAATCGAACTACAAAATCAATCTATAACAGACAGTGAGGGGGCATGGCTTGGAAGCTGATGCGTTCGACAGCGTGAGTGCCGAGCTCCGCTGGGGAACCCCGGAAACATCCTGATGAACTGATCCCTTGACCCCCCCTGACAACAATCGGGGACGGGGAGGCAGAGGGGAGCTGCGCTGGAGTATTTTTGCATCACTGGCTGCGAAATCTGTGACTCTGGAGAGGATTCTAGGGCAGCGCCGATCGCTGGAGAAAATAACCAAGATGGCGGCGCCGAGCTAGCGGGAGGCGACGCTGGCACTGAGGACTGCCGTATTATGCGGGGTTGTGAGGCGGATTTCCTCTGGATGTGGATCGAAGCAGGAGATGAGCCGCGATACGCGGCTGCGAGGCGGGGGCAGCCCACATTGATTGGAGCTCTGGTGCCGGGGTGGCGAGGGAGCCCCGTGTTGCGGATCTCGGGCCGGAGCCTGTAGTGTCAGCCTCTGCTGCAGGACGGGCCCTCTCTAGACGAGGAACGAAGCTGGTGCCCGGATGAGATAAGGAACAGCAGCGCGGGGGACCGCCTGTGTTGGCTGGCGCTCCGGCTTGCTGCAGACTCGTTTGGTGCCGCGTGCGGGCGAGGCTTGGGGGTGTAGAGGGTCTGGGCCCCCCCCCCGGAGGCGGAGAACTGCATCGGAGGCCACGGGAGTGGAGGCAGGTGCCCAAGAGCATCCGGGAAGGCGGGAGTGGACAGTCCCTGCGCTGGTGAGTGGAGCGCAGTGGGGGCTATAACTGCAGATCGTGGAGGCAGACAGGGGACCCTGGGGCACTGCTGCCTGTGCCTCGCAGCGGAGAATGAGACTGGCGAATGGGGGCTTCTGCAGAGGCCTAACCTGGAGGGGTACGGGGTGAGCCCAGCAGAGGTGGTGGAGTATTCGGAGAACTGAAGCGGCGGCGGTGGGAGAACCTGATTCCCGTGAGGGACGGAACATACGCCCAGTACGAAAGACTGTGATTGGTACACCACTGCGGATGGAAGACTTCCAGGTGGAGCGGAGGTGGTGCAACGGGACGGGTCTGAGGCAACTTAGGTTTGGAACCGCCCAGACAGAGGGAATTGGACGAGAGGCCTGGTGTGGATTCCTTTCGGGATGGCGAGAGAGGCGCAAGCATCCTGACCGGGAACATGCTGGCGTGCAATATTGCCGTTCTTGCATTGATAAAACCCACGCAGATGGTGCATTAATCAAGGGGCCCTGAGTATTAGCACTCATAGGAGGGACGTTAATGGCGAAGGTCAGAACCGGCTGCAGTCTGGGGTCGCCTTACTGATGATGGGCCCCCCTGGCCACCTCATAAAGACCAGGTGACCTGGCGCTGCAGGTCTGTCGGGCGCGCCTTCATACAAGCAACTATGGGCATGCCACAAAGGAAAAAAGAGGAGGCTTACCAGCCCTCGGACGCTGAGTCCCCATCCCAAGTGGAACAAATTGCACACTAACTGTCTCAGGATCCTGGCCTACAGCAGCAGCTTGATAAGATCCTGTCTGCCATTGCGGACTCTCGTACTGACCTGCAGCACGACATTGCGCAGGTTGCAACGGGCCTTGGCCTCCTGAGGGCAGATCATTCTAAGTTAGCGGACAGGGTGAAGCACGTGGAAGGAGTGGTCCGGGACGTGGCGCCTGCACAGACTGCATTGACTGCAATGATGACAAATGCCCTGGATCAGATCGAAGAGCTGGAGAGGCGTGCAGAGGATGCGGAAGGGAGAAATAGATGGAACAACATTCGCGTGGTGGGTTTACCTGAAAAGACAGAGGGGCTAGACATGGTGCACTATTTGGAAGACTGGCTGAGAACGGTGGTGGCTCCTGAGGGTCTATCTACCTTCTACACTCTGAAGCGCGTGCATCATGTCCCTGCGAGACCTCCGCAGCAGGGGCGCCCTCCCCGGCCGGTGGTGGCACGCCTGTTGCATTTCGGAGATAGAGACTTGCCGTACGGATGGTCCATTCCAGGTCGGCAATTGCATGGTAACTCTGTTCCCGGACTACACCTTCAAAACTCAGCGACGTTTTGCATTCTTCCTGTCAGTCAAAAAAGAACTGCGGGCAGAGGGTATCCAGTTCTCCCTGTTTTTTCTGGCCAAACTGCGCGTAATTCTGTATGGGAAGACTTGCTTCCAGGACACACCGGAGGAGGAGTGGTCATAGTTGGAATCTTACAGAGCTGGTAAGGATGGCCTGGAACAGAGAACACGGGAACTGGATGGAGAATCTAAGCTCCTTAAGTCACAGAGGATACGGCGCCGGCGACGAGGACTGCAGAGACCGTCGACTTCGCAAACTTAGATGGAACGCTGAGGAGAACTGGAAGCCATGTCGGCATTTTCTGGTGACTTGCTGAAGTTGTTGCTGAGAGATTCAGATATGGAGAAGGACAAGGAGCAATCGGATGCGGACACTTCGGCATCGGATAGCGTGCATTTACCAATGGTCACACCGGAAACGGCGGATGGACTGCTGGATGAGTAGACATTGTATTGTTTGAGGGTCTGTGGGGTTCACTGCAACTGGAGGTAGGAGGGTTGATACTGCTGTTGACTTAGTATGATGCTATTTAGTAATGTAGAACAGCGGGGCATTGGACTAGGCAAGCTAATGGTGCAGCTGAATGATGACCGGGCGGTTGGAAAGTATAGAATTTGTATGGGGGAATTGGGATTGTTCGGGCTTTTGTGGAGATCCCGAAGCGGTATCTGGGTGCTGCTTGGAATGTTTGCAAGTTAAGTGCTAGGCTCTATCCAGCCACAACCAGAGGGTCCCCCGTTAGTAAGCCTTAGCACCTTTTGAGGCAATTGTTGGGCTGGTTTGGATGGGATTTACTATGTTAGTGCCTGTTCTTGTGGGGGGGCAATGCTGAGGGTGGGGTGGGATTGTTGGCAAAGGGGACTGTTTTGAATGGGAAATGGTACTCACCGGCGCGTCTAGGGAAGAATAGAGAGATCCTGTGTTTTTTGCATTAGTACTATGGGTCCATTACCTGATGTAAAGTGTGTGACTTGGAATGTGCGGGGATTACACTCTATGCAACGCAGATATAAGGTCCACTCCTATTTGGTATGCAGGGGCGCGCAGATAGAATTTCTGCAGGAGACACATTTAACTAGGGCAGAGGGGCTGGTGCTGCAGTGCAGATGGAGAGGGCAGCTATACTATACCACTTATTCAGCTTTCGCGCAAGGAGTGTTGATTTGGATTAAAACTGGGGTCCCCTTCCAATTGACTGATCGACTGATAGACCCTGAGGGCTGCTATATTGCTGCTAAGGGACAACTTCATGGGCGGGACGTGACTCTCTGCAGTGTTTATGCTCCTAATGTAGAACAGGCGCTTTTCTTTGCGCATCTATCTGATACCCTGGCAGGTTATTTCACAGGCTCAGTATTGATGAGCAATGTTCCCTCTAATTTTTTTCCTCTGTGTGCGGCAATGGAGGGTCTCTGTGCGCTGCAACCATGGCTATGTGCGCCAGGAACCAAACCACGCGTGTCTGCGGCGCCAAATGGCACTCCAAAATTTTACTATAAAAAGTGAAAAGATAGTGCATTTTCATACATACAGCGCCACAATAAGGGTCTTAAGGGCAGTTTGCAAAATTGGATAAGCACTCTCCCCTCCCCTCTACCATCTCCCACCACACTCTTCCTTCTCTCTCCTCTACCCTCTATCCCCAAACTCTCCTCCCTTTCTCCTCTCTTTCCTCAATCTCCCTTCTTTCTCCTCCCCTCTCCCATCTCTCCTCAAGGTACACACGATTGTCAATGAGCACTAACACAGCATCATTTATACCATTTCGGCATTAGTCAACACCACTAGTTTTTCCCTGTTGCTCTCATCTCATCTCCCCCATGGTTACTCCTTTCCCAGGTCTATCTCCATTGCTCTGCCTTCCACCTCTCATGCCTCTCTCCCAAACTCATCTTCTCCCTTTCTATGCTCAACTCTCTCCCTTTCTATAATCTCAGACTCCCTCTCCTGCTTCTCTCTCTTGCTTTGCTCTTGGGCTCCCTGTCCGTACTTCTCGCCCCTGATACACTCTGTCTCCCTCTCCATGCTTCTGTCCCCTGCTGCACTCTCAGGCTCCCTGTCTGTGCATCTCACCCTTGCTTCACTCTTGGGCTCCCTCTCCGTGCTTCTCTTCCTTGCTGCACTCTCTGCTGCACTCTCTGCTCCCTCTTTGTGCTTCTCTCCCCTGCTGCACTCTCGTGCTCTCTAGAGATGTGGCCTAACGACCAGAGCTGCCATCTAAGTCACGTAAATACAAAACATGTTGCATTCCAAATGCTATAGGTGTCACATTTGCGAAAGTTATAACTATTGGCATTGTAAATGACAAAGCTATCCATTTAGCTATTTTAAAAACCAACACATAAATAAAATATTTGTCATTTACCAGACCAACATGTTGCATTCCAAATGCTATAGGTGTCACATTCGCGAAAGTTATAACTATTGGCATTGTAAATGACAAAGCTATCCATTTAGCTATTTTAAAAACCAACACATAAATAAAATATTTGTCATTTACCAGACCAATAGCTCCAACTTTTCTAATGCGAGACCTATTGCATTTCCAATGCTTGTTGTGCCTTTCTGTCCTGTGTCCAACTCGTTTTTGGTGCCCTTCTGCCCCACTCGTTTTTTTGTGCCTTTCTGTCCTGTGCCCCACTCGTTTTTTGTGCCTTTATGCCCTGTATCTCACTCGTTTTTTGTGCCCTTCTGTCCTGTGTCTCACTCGTTTTTTCTGCCCTTCTGGCCTCTGCCCTACTCATTTTTTTGTGCCTTTCTGTCCTGTGGCTCAATCGTTTTTAGTGCCTTTCTGCATGTCATTAAATCAAACTGTTGTTAGTAATAATGGTGCTTTAAGAGGCACATTTACAACTTACCTTCCTAAAAAACTGCTTGAAAGGACTCTCAAATCTCACTGTAAAATGATTTCTCTTTAAACCCGGACAGGTTTTGAAGAAAGTTATTTGTTCAATAAACCGGCTAATACAGTCTTTATAAATGTAGCTCTAATGTTCACGAACACAAATGATCAAACTCACATAGTTAAAACTGAGGGTTATTTGTGAGTGAGGCAGGAGTTGGAAAGGGATTTTGGTGGGCACACATATTCGATTAGTCAGTTTCACTGCAGGTAGCTGGACTCTGAGGAGAAGCCTACCATGCATAACCAGGGCAACTATTCAATCTGTAGGTGTTCAGAAGCATAAATGGGAATTGTTTATCATCACACGAAATAGCGACAGTATTCACTCTCTTCCTGCAGTAAATGACCTACATGCACCAGTGCATGCACACATGCGAGCAGTGTTGTAAGTGCAGCAGTGCTATAATGCATTGTCCTAGGTACAGCGCTTACAATACTTTGTGCCTTTCTGTTCGGTGTCTCACTCGTTTTTTGTGCCTTTCTGTTCTGTGTCTCACTTGTTTTTTGTGCCTTTCTGTCCTGTGTCTCACTTGTTTTTTGTGCCTTTCTGTCCTGTGTCTCACTTGTTTTTTGTGCCTTTCTGTCCTGTGTCCCACGCGTTTTTTGCGTCTGCTGTGCCTAGAACTGAAGGACCTTTAAATAGCAAAAAAGGGTAGAAAAGCCTGCATTCCAAAAGACAACCCTAACGCTGTGGATTTTAATCTGAAGTGACTTTCCCGCTCATTCCAAAGGTCTCTTTCCAACTGGTGTCCCCTGAAAGCAGACACGTTTCACTCCCACTATGTGTTTTACAAGTAATATTGTTTGCTCTTCTTTCCAGTAGAGACGCTTGAAAGATAGATACAAACATTCAACTCCAATAGTTATTACGCACTATATTTCGGTCAGTTTCAATAGGGTGCTCTACGAAAAGCAAATGCAGCGTTTCACTTGGACGCTGTTCATTGTAAACTATTTCACTTTCAGCACCCATCCTGAAAATCGGACACAAATTTTAACTTGGTCAGAGCGTATTCAAATAATTACTGCTTCCTCTTCAACGCGAACTCCTAAAATGATTGTCTCCGTCTGTGGATATATGTATATAGTGCTTAAATATAGCGCTTATTAACCCCAATGAAGCTTTGAATAAGATGTCATTTGTTGTCAAGTGGGTACCCCGTGACAAGCCCATGTAGATTTTGACTAAGGGTGGGCGGCCAGCTACGCTCCGTGCACGGAGTGTGCGTAGTGCCGCCTACTCCGCATTTTGCGGAGCGGGCGTAGCCAGGCGGCACTACGCACGCTCCGCAGACGGAGCGAAGCTGGCCGCCACCCGCCTCCCTCCCGCCCTCCCTAAATACTTTCAATTAAAGGAGTCAAATAATTAAAACGCACTTACCTTGCCCGCCGCTGCCCGCCGCGTCCCCGGGGCTCGCTATCTTCCGTCTTCCGTCTTCTTTACTAATGCGCATGCGCGGGCGGCCGCGCATGCGCATTTTCTCGTGAGAAATGAGCATGCGCGGCCGCCCGCGCATGCGCATTATTAAAGAAGACGGAAGACGGAAGGAAGATAGCGAGCCCCGGGGACGCTGCGGGCAGCGGCGGGCAAGGTAAGTGCGTTTTAATTATTTGACTCCTTTAATTGAAAGTATTTAGGGAGGGCGGGTGGTGGGGCTGGCGGCCAGTGGTGTTTGCGTAGTGGGGCTACGCGGAGTGCGGAGGTGGGCGTAGTTTCTCGCCCACTTCGCGTAGCTCCGCGAAGCCCCACTCCGCCAACTCCGCCCAGGGTTAATTTTGACTCGAATGCACTGTTGATTGCAATACTATTTTCCGTCCCCCACCTCCCGGCTCCCGGCCCCCGCCTCCCAATAACCACCAGTTCCCCCGCCTCCCGCCTCCCGCCCCGCGCCTCCCGCCTCCCGCCCCCCGCCTCCCGCCTCCCGCCTCCCGCCTCCCGCTTCGTACCTGCAACTCCTCACGCCCGCACCGCCGTCACCACTGTAAAATGTGCCTCATGTCATGTTCGCGCCGCTCGCTTTGTAAAAGCGGCGGGCGGCGCGAATCTCTTGCGACGGCCTGTGTGCGCGCTCCACGGTAGGTGGTGCGCGCTGACGTCAGGGAAGGTGCGCGCGCACGCGCGCGCGCAGCCTAGAGGGAACAGTGTTGATGAGGGGAGACTTTAACTCCGTCACGGATGTGACTATGGACAGATCCCACCCCCGCTATCTACTGCCCCACTTCATAAATTGTCAAAGGTCAGAACCCAATGGCAGAAACACTAGAACCTTGTAGATGTTTGATGAGTGCATCACCCGGGCGAACAAGATTATTCTTACTTCTCTGATTTGCATGATTTACATGTGCGGCTTGATGCAGTTTTGTGCAGTCCTGGTCTGGCCACTATGGTAGCTAGTAGTGAATATTTGTTGTGCACCATTTCGGATCATAATCCACTGTTGGTAAGTTTCTGTTGGGCTTTGGAGCGTCCTACTGTACGGTCCTGGCGGCTGAGGCTGGAACTGCTTGAAGATCCGGCCTTCCGTGCTGAGCTGGGAATGGGGATAGAGCTGTATTTTGATGAGAACGAAGGCAGGTCTGCGACAACCTCATTGGAGTGGGATGCCTTTCAAGTGGTGATCCGTGCATTTTATATAGCTAAATAGGTGGGGGTGCAGAAGCTATTGGTGCAGGAGATTGACGCGGCAGAGAAGACCCTTCGGGAGGCCAAGCGGGCCCACTCCATTAACTCTGAGGCGCGAGACACGGTTCAGACCTTGAAAGAGGCGGTAGCAGTGGTCATGAAGTGGCTGCGGTGCTTTGACCACAGAGCCTATTTGGCCCGTGCACATGCTGAAAGGGATAAGGTGGGCATCTTGCTGGCATGGTTGTCCAACCCCCTCCCTAAATGCGTTCCTATCTTGGAGCTGACCTCCTCATCGGGGCAGTTAGAGCACACACAACATCAGATAAATACCCGATTTCGTAACTTTTGCGCTGACCTATATGAGAGCCACTTGCAGGCCGGAGAGGCGGAAATGCAGGCGTTCTTGGTAGATTTGGAAATGCCTACCATGGAAGCGGAGCAGGCGGATTCCCTCGGCCAGGATATCACGTTCGCTGAAACTACCCGTCGAGTTCTATTTGGCTTACGTTGATGTCCTGGCTCCTAGGTTATTATGGGTATATAAGGAGGCCAAACAGCTAGGGGTACTGCCGACTTCAACCTGAGAGGCCATCATCATCCCTTTACTTAAACCGGGGTAAACTCCTACGGATCCAATGCGTATCGGCCTTTATCTATGCTCACAACTGACTATAAAATCCTGAGTCGGGTCCTGGCTACTCGGCTCCTCCCCAATATGACACGTCTGGTTCAGCCTGATCAGGCCGGCTTCATTCCCACTCGCAACACCGCTGGTAGCATACGCATGCTGATTCGCATTTTGGGTGGGGACCATGACGGGGATACTCAGGCACTTGTCCTATCGGTGGACATTTCAAAAGCATTTGATAGCCTGAAGTGGTCTTTTTTGTTTTTTGTTATGAGAGCCTTCGGGCTTGGAGAGGGCTATATTCGTTGGATGGAAATATTGTATTCATCGGCGAGCACCAGGGTGAGTGTTGGTAAGGTTATCTTATCCTCATACCCGGTGGGGCGCGGTACTAGGCAAGGCTGCCCGCTTTCCCCTTTGTTGTTCGCCCTTGCCATAGAACCACTGGCGATGTAGGCTGATTTGGGGAGGGCATTTCGGGGCCTGGGTCTCTGCGGCCGGACGCATTACATCTCATTGTATGCAGATGACCTCTAGATGTTCTTGAAGGATGCCATGGAGGCCTTGGAAGGAGCACAAGCTTTAATCCGCCGCTTCGGGGATATTTCCTGATTGCTCTAAGAATGCAATTGTTCCGTCCCAAGATCTTTGTGAGAACCTCGCCAAATTCTTTAAAGAAATAATCGAGAAAATTATTGAAGATTTGGAGGTTTCTCCTGATCTTGCTCCCTCTCTCAATATGAGACTCGGATCTTTAGTGGACGGCCCCGTTGGGTCAGCTGAGAGACCTAAGGAGCTCTTACTTGAATTCCCTCTCTTTACGAAAGAGGTATTTAGCGGGCTAGCCAGAGGGATTTCCTCTGGGTCTCCTCTGGACCCTGTGCCACACAAAATTTGGAAAGAATATGAGGAGGAATTGTTTCCCGCACTGTGTCCTATATGCAATCAATCTCTGGCTACTGGTACTGTTCCAACCCAGTGGAAAAGGGCGGTGATTTCTCCTTTGCTGAAAAAGCCCTCCCTAGACCCGGACTGCTCAAAAAACTATAGACCTATTTCCCTGCTGCCTTTTCCAGCCAAGATTGTCGAGCGCATGGTCAGCACCACCTTGTCTAAACATCTGGAAAATCATCACTTACTAGATGATGATCAATTAGGTTTTCGCCCACTTCACGGGACTGAAACAGCCTTGGTCACCGCCATGGATGAGCTTCAGAGGCGTACAGACAGGAGGCAGGCAGCGTTTCTGATCCTGCTGGATATGTCTGCCGCCTTTGATACGGTCAACCACAAGATCTTGTTGAACCGGCTATCTGAGGCTGGGGTGAGAGGCGTTGCTTTGATGTGGTTTCGCTCATTCTTGCAGGATCGGCAGCAGGCAGTGTCTCTACCCCCCTTTCAATCGGCCTTTACTCAGGTATCCCATGGGGTTCCTCAGGGCTCTGCAATTAGTCCCATACTTTTTAATCTGTATCTTAGACCTTTGATCTCACTTATTAAATCGTATAACATCAGGATTGTAAAATATGCTGACGACACGCAGACGATCCTCTCCCTTGAGGGCGAGGACTCAACTTCTGTGGAGGTTTTCCACAACTGTCTGCGTGATACGTCACGATGGTTAAAGGATAACAGCCTCCAGTTTAATGCTGGGAAAACGGAGGAGCTCTTTAGCGCCGGGAATAAGATCCCCCGTCCTTTTCCAGATAACTTTTGGCCTCCGGAAACTGGGACCAAAGTACTACCTGTGAACTCAGTCCGTAATTTAGGGGTTATACTAGATCAGAGGCTCAGTATGGAGACCCATGTAAAAAAGACAACTGCCTGCTGTTTTGCCATCTTACGCTCCCTGAGGAAAGTCTTGCCACTTTTACCATCTCAAGTGCGTGTTCAAGTGATAAGGTGTACAATTCTTAGCAGGCTGGACTATTGCAATGCCCTTCTGCTGGGGTCCCCTGAGTTTTTGCTGGATAGACTCCAAAGGGTTCAATCAGCGGCGGCCAGGCTTGCTCTGAGGTTGCCTAGAAGAGCACATGGGTTGTCCGCCCTTGAGAAACTGCATTGGTTACCTATGAGGCAGAGGATACATTTTAAGGCCCTCTGCCTAGTTTTTAGGGCTCTCCACGGAACAGGTCCTGCCTCCTTGCAATCGAAATTTGCTTGGTACGCTCCAACTAGACAGCTTCTATCTTCCACTGCCAAGTTGGTGAAGGTGCCAAGATTCAGGAAGGTCAGAGCCGGAGGCAGATCCTTTGAGGTGGCGGCTGCCAAACTCTGGAATCTGCTCCCGCTCGAGATCAGGCAAATCTCTGAATTGCTTCCGTTTAGGAGAAAGATTAAAACATGGCGGTTTCCCAAGGTAACTCTCTGAAAGATCTCGCTCTAGTCGCTAACGTCTGTTCTGAACCAGTCAGCGCCAGGATGCCTGCAAGGTGACAGTGCGCTTAATAAATGTTTTAAGAAAATAAATAATAATTTAAATAAATTTCTGGCCTACTCGCCAACTGGACGAAAACCTGTGTCTCTGCCATCCTTATTTGGGGACGCACATTTACCACACTCAGGACGATTTGCTCCAGGTAATATTGGCAGAGCAGCAAGGGGCCTTAAGGGTAGCATGCAGTTCTGGGAAACTTTGCCTCTGTCGATGGCGGGCCGGGTTACCCTGTTTAAGATGGTGGCGCTTCCCCGGCTATTATACTTTTTACGAACGTTGCCAGTTAAGATACCCGTCGCATGTTTTTGACATCTGTGGTGGTAGTTTTATCTGGGGGAAGGGGAGGCGCCGGGTAGCATTGGACACACTAATGCGCCCGAGAGCTGAGGGGGGACTTGCATTCCCTGATTTTGAGTTGTATTATCTGGCGGCACAGTTCCAGGGACTAACTCAGGCAGTGGCACAGGAGTTTAGGGGACTGGAGCGGGACTTCGAGTGGTCTTACAACAAAAACTACGGGAAGATGAGCTATTGGTTGAAGAACGCACGCTGAGGCACTGCTGGCAACTATACCACAGTAGAATTGTGGTGCGATGACCCTATGCCCCAGAGATACCATTGGGCATGTGTACGGCGCTCCCACATGGTGGCTATTGGTCTGCCCTTGCGGAGTGGGAGATGCTGGGGTTGCAGGTGGTGGGGGATTTGTATGGAGACGGGGTCATATTGCCCTATGGTACACTCCGGGAGAGCTTTGGGCTCCTGAGGGGACATTTCTTACTCCATGCGGCTCTGATCACTGCCATCCAAAAATATTGGGCACCAGCCTCCTGGAACCACCGGTGAGCGAGGCATGCCAAATAATACGTAGTGATGGCAGCAGGCACCTATAAAGCGGTAACCTGCTTGTATAAACGTATGGTCGGCGAGGGGCTGTCACCACTGCAGAGACTGCGGGATCAGTGGGCGACGGATATAGACAGAGAGATACCAGACTCGGCTTAGTCGCACATACTTAAGAGGGTGTGGAAGGGCACTAGAAATGCCAGATTCCAATTGGTCCACTTTTATGTTCTGCACAGGGCATATCTTACACCGGCAAAGATCAACCAATACTTCCATGTAGATACAGCACAATGTCCCCGCTGCAGACGGAGGGACGCGAACCTATTGCACATGCTGTGGGATTGCCCGCAACTAGGAACATACTGGGAGGACATACTTACTTTACTTTGTAGTATAACAGAGCATCAGATTACTCCGGACAAGGGGACCTGCTTGTTGCATTAGTTCCCACATACTAGTAAAACAAAACTGACGAATAAGTTCCTAGACTTAGGATTAGTGTTAGCCAAGAAGGAGATCCCGTCCCATTGGAAAGCCGCAGGGGGGTCCAGTTTCTCTAGATGGAAGGCTGCGCTACTTGTATCGACAGGGAGCGAGAGCATGGTTCGACTGCAACAGGCCCAAAAGACCCACAATGACAAGGCGTTAGAGCCAGCGCGAGTATGGGAAGCCCTGGTTGCAGAACTGAAGGCAATAGATATGGACTCTGATTCAGAGCTGAGTGCTCTGGCTGCAGATGAAGAGTCGTAAAATGAGTGCCCCAAGCGACAATGAGAAATAGTGTGTGAGAGTTTTTTCCCCACTTTCGGAACAGTCATAATATTTATTACTAATGCGATAGGATGACATGTGGGGATATCATGGATATGATTTATTATTATGTTATATTCAGTTCTTATAACTGACGCGCCGGCGGGCAGTAGGGTGGGAGGAGGGGGAGTTGTGGGAAGGAATGTAAGTGGATTTGCTACAATAGGCATTACGGCATACGTATGCAGATTTTCTTTGGTAATCTTGGTGTTATTGCGAACTACAACACTGACAGTGGAATGCTTAACAACTGGATTATTTTCTGTTATCCTACCTTGAATGTAACACTATTTGCCGTATGTTTTCTGAACACCTTGGTAATGTCATGCTAATTGTAGAAATGTTTGGTCATCAGTATGTATCCTGTTTGTGTACGAAAACTAATAAACAGAGTTTAAAAAAAAAAACAGACAGCGAGACTGATTCAGAGGACATCAGTAATGTAGATGTTACCTGTGAATTTGAAAATGAAAACAATGATGCTGATTTTTTCTGAAGCACTGGATGACGTAGAATTACTGGAAGCTATAAACTCTGAAATTGAAAACCAGCAGTATGATCTGGAAGAAGTACCAGATGAAGTCCTTTTAGAAGCTGTGCTAAAATATGAGATATCTGAAGAATAATTTCACTGTTTAATAATAATAAATTCTGGACTATATAAAGAGATGCTCTGTATCTATTTTATGTAGAATTAAAATGTATTTTAAGATTATTAGAGTTTAAATTTTTATTAATTAATTACTTTTAATTTAAATCTAAATTTAAAATCCTCCTTTGGCAACAATATATCACTTTTTGTAACACAGTTATAGTACAAGATTGTGTTTATATTTGCAATGACAGGAAAAGATACTCTCTATAAGTTTTCTGCTCTATGTAAATAGATCATCATACACACCAGAATACATTGCAGGGGCGTTCTATATGTGTTGCTGTGTGTGTGTTTGCACATAACACTTATAGAACAAGACACATCTGAAATAATATATCTGAAAATGTGTGTGAATGCTGCACCACTCTGCAGTTGGTGTAGCAAGGTAGAACAGGGAGCTAGGCTTTAGTACATGCACTGCTTCAAACGCTAATCCAGTATGTATGCAGTTCTGCAACTATCTACACACTTGTCTTTCACACCTTCAATGTCCCAGTCTGTATCCTTACACTTCCATGAAACACTCTGTCACTGCCCTTGCACTGTTGGAGTCACCCATTCAGCAGTATGTACTAATCCATTCACTATGCTAAAACTCAAGCACATATATATATATATATATATATATATATATATATATATATATATATATATATATATATATATATATATATATATATATATATATATATATATATATATAAATATATATATATATATATATATATATATGTGTGTGTGTGTGTGTATATATATATATGTGTGTATATATATATATATATATATATCGACATCTCCCCTCTCCCTCCAGCACCTTGAGACCCTCACGGGTGAGTAGCGTGCTCTATAAATGTACTGATTGATTGATTGATATATTCACTCAAATACTCTGTTTTACAGTATTCTATTCATTCAGTCAGTAGCCAGTACTCATGCACCGAAGAAGGCCTTAGGACATGGACTGCTTCAAACCCCTATGCACTATACATGTAGTCTTCTATCCGCCTGCACACTTGACTTTCATATCTTTAATTCCGCAGTCTGTATTCTTACACTTTCACCAAACACTGTGTCACTGCTGTTGTTTTTGTTTTGTTAATTTTTACAGGAGAAAAGGAAGGGACCCTGCACCCTCACTTTTCAACATCACACGGGTCCCCTATCCTTTTCCTCGGCGAGAGCACCTGCACTTCTTTTTGTAAAATAGGAGATAACGGAGCACTTTTATCGCTTAACAGTTAGTACCGTGAATGAAGCACTTTTTGTTACACTATAGTAAATCATGAGATGAGGTTTTTCTATATAGCCACTTGACGAAGGAAGATCATTCCCCAGTTAGGTCCTTTGTTTCAGCTCGGGATTAATTTTGGCACTAGTCCGATTACACACAATTTTGATACACGGGACGAATAATAGAGTGTATTTTAATTGTCACTTTAGATTACGTCTGTATCATTGTGGGTATTACCCGATTAGAGAAAGGTTTTCAGTTAAACTTCCTTTTAGAGCCTAGCAGCACTTTCTGTCTCTGCTCAAGGGGTTTTTGGATGAGGTTTGAATTGTCTCCTAAAAAACTTATTTGATCGCAATTCTTTTTACGAATAAGATCCATAATGAAAGTATTTTAGTTAACAATCAATACTTGGAAAACTTTTCATTGACTACTATGTCGCAATATGTATGAAATGTATATATCTGTGCAACAAAAAAGATGAAAATGTATTGGAATTACAGCATTACAAAATGGCGGTGAGCTGAACCGGTAATACTGAGGCCTTTTGACAACAATGGAATCCTCTGTCTATGTTTACTAATGTTTACTCATGTGCCTTTGGGGATTGTTGCCCTTCACGGAGAGAGATAGACTCCTGCAGCCACTTGCCTACTTGAAAAGCGCTACCTTTTGCAACACCCGCTTCGCGGGTGCCGCTCATTTGCATATCCTCCGTGCCTTGCTTGGTGTGAGCGGCTTCACAGTCGGTGAAGAGCCAACGCGCTCCCAGGTAGAGGCATTGCGTGTTGCACAGCGCGTGGAGCCGACCGGAGGACTGCGAGGACCAGCAGCCTCAGCTGACACAGCTGGTGCCTCTTCCCCCGGCGGCCACACCCCCTGCCTTTCCTGATAAGACCGCCTGGGTCCACTGATCGAGTGGGTGCCTTTGGGGATTGTTGCCCTTCACGAAGAGAGATAGACTCCTGCAGCCACTTGCCTACTTGAAAAGCGCTACCTTTCGCGACACCCGCTTCGCGGGTGCCGCTCATTTGCATATCCTCCGTGCCTTGCTTGGTGTGAGCGGCTTCACAGTCGGTGAAGAGCCAACGCGCTCCCAGGTAGAGGCATTGCGTGTTGCACAGCGCGTGGAGCCGACCGGAGGACTGCGAGGACCAGCAGCCTCAGCTGACACAGCTGGTGCCTCTTCCCCCGGCGGCCACGCCCCCTGCCTTTCCTGATAAGACCGCCTGGGTCCACTGATCGAGTGGGTGCCTTTGGGGATTGTTGCCCTTCACGGAGAGAGATAGACTCCTGCAGCCACTTGCCTACTTGAAAAGCGCTACCTTTCGCGACACCCGCTTCGCGGGTGCCGCTCATTTGCATATCCTCCGTGCCTTGCTTGGTGTGAGCGGCTTCACAGTCGGTGAAGAGCCAACGCGCTCCCAGGTAGAGGCATTGCGTGTTGCACAGCGCGTGGAGCCGACCGGAGGACTGCGAGGACCAGCAGCCTCAGCTGACACAGCTAGTGCCTCTTCCCACGGCGGCCACGCCCCCTGCCTCCTTGTACTTAACTCGCCCCTGCTCAACCGCGACGCGGGACGCACGCGGGAAGGAGCACGGGGCGAAGACCGGGCAAAGAGCGGGCCGTTTGAGCCGTTCGAGTACGGGAGAGTCCGGTCCGGGCCCCCTCTCTTTGCCTGCCCCACCGCGACTACAGACACTTTGTGAAATGTTCACACGGGAAACAAGAAGTAAAACATCTTCCCTTGCCGCAGCTGGAGCGGTTAAAGGTCCCATCGACACCTACTTCGCCAAGGCTGGCTCACTCCTGATCGAGGAGATCCAGGTCCTGGAGCGAAGAATATCACAAGAAATAGATTGGGTAAGGAGATCATCTATGGGCCCTATGGCAATAGCTAGAACCCCAGAAAATAGTTCGGGTAGGCCTATCGCTCATAGCACTGATCAGGTACCATGCCATCTCACGGGTACCTTAACAACCAGTCCAGAACTCACTATTGATGTTCCGAGTGATCTAGAGGACATGAGCCTCATGGTTTTACCCACTATCCAAACCACCCAGCCTACATCATCACAGAACACAGAGATAGCTCTAACTGTAGAACCCAATAGCGATAGTAACAAGGGATCCAGAGAGGGGGCCATTCCAAAAAAGAAGTATGGGCCACAAAACTTAGAAGAATCTAGGGCCAAAACTCCCAAAACTAAACAAGCTAGAGGTAAGGGGAGGAAACTAACCGCTCTTGCTCCTGGGGTGGACAGATCGGGAACGCTAACCACCTCTAGACCATCCAAATTAACTCCACAGTCACAATCTACTGACAACGTCCAATTAGATACCTCCTCAGATGATATCACTTTGGAGGATATAGGATCACTGCTTAGGTCTCTACTGAGTCCCCTTGAGGCGAGACTGATTAAGATAGAAGCAAGATTAGTGAGTATTGAAAAGGCAACTGTGCAACTTGCTGATGCAAGGAAAACTGATATTAGCGGGACCAAAATAGCAAAGGAGGGTACAGGTTTTAAACCTGTTAAAGGTAATAGTCTTCAGGCTGTAATAAACAATAAACCATCAGATTCAAAACCTAAATCCACACAACCTGCAAAAATCAATGCACTACAATCTACAGTTGCAAACAAGGCCCCGACACCCATACAGCAACCAAATACCGCTACCCCAAAACCAGCTCCTTCATCAAAATCAAAGCCTACGCCACTGGTAAAAACCAAGCACGATCCCCCACCCGATGGAGAGAAACCATATACCAAACGCAAATTACAGTTTGTAAACCTCCCACCAGAAGCCGCCCCTTACACCGTAGTTCTGGTTGGGGTTCCTGAACTCGACCCCCCCACATTTGAATCATACACTTCACTCAAGAATAAAGTGATAAATTGGCTCTCGGCAAACAGACCACTTCCGAGAGGAACTGCGAGTGATATTTCTACGACCAAGAGAGTAGCATGGGTGGGGCATACCAGGAAATCCATCAGAGGAGACTGTATTTTGGTCTCCTTCAGAGACCCCAACACAGCTGCATATATTTGTTCCAGCACTTCTGATGAGGATTTTGGCAATTCCATCCAAACACTGCCCCTCTCCTTTTTCTACCCCTCCAATTTATACAATTCAGAGGACCACAGGTGGGGCCACCACCAAGAGCTATTGGAGGGTTGGGAAACTTGCCCCAGAGAGACCAACAATTACCCGTCACACAGGGGAAGACCAACTGAGTACTTCCCTGGTTACGGGGATGAGGCCGGGTGGGAAACCTTCACTAGGAGGAGGAGGGGGGGGTGGTGGCTATAGGAGGGGAATTCCCGGGCCATATAGAACTCACTACCCTGCCTATCTATCTACACAGAATCGATATAGTAGCCTAGATTTGGTAGATTGACAGGAGGCTGAAATGGGGAATGTTGCTCCCGTAACCTCCCCAACTGACATCAATACACTTACAGTTCCCTCAGTTGCCATGAATACATCCATACTGTCAGATTCATACTCTTCGACAGCTAGCCCAGGTGAACTGATCCAGGCTTCAAGCATGTCGAACCCTTCCTCACCCTTTGCTATTAGCCCTTTGGGTATGACCCATCCCTTCCCAAACCAAAGGGCCCACCCCGTGTCCATCGATATCAATGTGAGCCCACCACGCAACCGATCATCACACATAACAGTAATCTCCTGGAATGTGGCAGGGCTCTCTAGTAAATTAGACTGTTTAGAGTGGGGCTCCTATATTAGATCCAAAAACTTAATACTTCTTCAAGAAACCTGGGCGCGAGAAGAAATAGATTTACCTGGCTTTGCTTCTTTCTCCAAAACAGCCAAATGGGGGGGAAAGGGGAGACCATCTGGGGGACTAATGATAGGGGTAGCAACGGATCTAGGTTGCCAAGCCACCAACTTGGAGACCGCTTCCGACGATTTGCTGGCTGTCTTACTTGAATGGCCTGACTCATCGAAGCTATTAGTCATCAATATCTACTCTAGGCCGACCCAAATGCATAAAGAGTCGTCCACTGTAGACGAGTTAGCTAGGTTCCTAGAGGGCACTCCGTGGGAGCTCGCCTGTTTGGTTGGGGGAGATTTTAACTCCCACTATGAACCTCTGCCTGGATTACGTGATGGTCCTTCCTTAGATGAAGATTCCTGCTGGCTTATACCTGAGACGGCGGCACCACCCCCTAGGGCCTGGACTCCCCTAGCCCTACAGATAAATGCCCTTACTCTTAATCTTGGTCTTAGGGCATGTAACGGCCGTTGTAATTCGGATATCCCAAGTAATCCCACTTACAACAAACCTGGTAGCGAATCCAGACTCGATTATATCATGGTTAAAACCTTTATGTGGCCAGCAATAGTCGACTTTAAAGTGTGCCCAAGAACGGATAGTGACCACAATTCCCTGGAATTGACTTACTTCCTTCCTGGGAACGAGGACACACCACAGGGATTTGGCAAAGACAAGTCGGGCCTCCTACTTGAAAACAATCGTAGGAAAGTCAAGTGGGAGAAGTTGGCTAATAGCACGGACAGAATACCCTGCCTTTAGGAAAGGGTAATCCCATTATTGGAGAGTGCCTTCCATCTAGGCACTAAAGACCAAGATGAAGATATTAGAGGAGAGTTAGCACAAATCCATAAAAACATCATTGACTCTCTTGAACAAGATCTGTCCACAACCTCAGTGAAAAGGAATGGCTATAAGCCAAAGACCTCTTGGTATAACGCCACGTGTAGGAAAGCCAAGGCCCATTTGCTATCTGCCATTAAGGGACGCCTTAGCAAGGAAGAAATCCGTGACAGAAGAAATACGTATAAATCCCTTTTAGTGAATGCTAGGGCGGAATGGGACTACGACTACTGGGAGAATCTTGTTAAAGCATTGTCAACTAGAGACTCACGTAAATTTTGGCGTGTAGTAGCGAATGGCACGGTTGAGTTATCCTCCGCAATAGAGCCCAACATAGCCCCTTTAGTATGGCAGGCCCACTTTGAAGCACTGTACGCGGAGGAAGGTGGGGATCTTAGAAGTGAGGGACTTTCAAATACACCTACCCTCCCAGGGGTCCCCTTTACTGAAAAGGAGGTGAGGGAGGCCATTAAAGGTCTAGCTGCTGGAAAAGCCCCGGGGTTGGATGGGGTCCCGGGGGACCTGTTTAAACAGGAACCAGGGATTTGGGCACCGTACCTCACACTAATATTTAATGCCATTCTGGGGGGAATGACTGTGCCCGATACTTGGAGGGGAGCAGAGGTAGTCCCAATTTATAAAAAGGGATCCCCCCTGCTCCCTTCCAACTATCGACCATTCAGTCTGATTGACATATCCCAAAAACTTTTTGGCAGACTGATCTTAAATCGTTTGCAAGCGTGGACTCAAGAAATGGAGATCTTGTCCCCATACCAGGCAGGATTCCGGGAGGGTGTATCCACCATAGATCAAATATTCAGGCTACACCTGCTCTATTGGAGAACAGCGGTAATCGAGGGCGGCAGTCTATATACCATCTTTGTAGACTTACGCGCCGCCTTCGATTTGGTTCCTAGAGCAAGGCTGTGGAAAGTCATGGAAGAGCTGAATGTCCCCGCAGATATTTTGGCAATCCTGATGAGACTTCACTGTAACAACTACGCCCGCGTTAGGTGTGGCAAAGGTGGCAAATTAACCGAAAGGTTCCCCGTTCGCAGAGGTGTGAGACAGGGTTGTGTGCTTGCACCCACCCTGTTTTGCATCTTTGTGAACGGGGTTGTTGCCCACCTAAACAGGATTGCCAATTCTGATGCCCCAAAGTTGACTGGCAACAGGGTGCCTGCAATCATGTTTGCAGACGACACCCTGTTGCTGTCTAAATCCCCGATGGGGATCCAACGCATTTTGGATGGTTTCCTAGATTTTTGCTCTGACCGGGGACTGAAAGTCAATCCCCAAAAAACAAAATTCATGATTCTAAATCCCAACCCTCGAAATAGAGCCCCTCCCAAGCTAGGCACGGTCCAATTAGAACGGGTGCATAATATCGAATACCTGGGGATCACTATAAATGAACACCTAACTTGGACGTCGCACCAGGCAAAAGTGACCATCAAACTGGCACAGTTGGCGGGTGGCACTTTGCGCCTGGCAAATAAATCAAGCTATCGACCACTCACCCCAATTATTCATATATATAAAACACAAGCCAGGGCAGGGGTTACATACGGGGGTGAGCTGTGGGGTTACACTCAGCATTCCAAGCTACAGTCCACTGAAAATAAATTTCTGAGACAGGCAGCTGCCCTCCCCCAGAGCACTCCATTACTACCACTTAGATTAGACCTGGGGATTAAACCCATAACAGAGGAGCTAGGACTTAAACCCTTAAAATTCTGGAGGCGTTTGTGGTGTAGCCCAGACCTCGTAACTTACAGAGAGGAACTACAGGAATTCCTGGAACTATGTAATATAAAGAGGATTCCTTGGCTGACTTATGTCAAGGGAAGGTTCGAGGAAATGGGCTTCCCGGAACTATGGTCAGATCCTTCCAATTCATGTACCAAGATCTCAAAAAAGGTACTCGCGAGTGCATACTATGCTTGGATGCTCACCAGAGCCATTAATGACACTCGAGTGGGGGCCCTGACAAGCTTATTCCTGAAAATGAAAGATACCTACTGCCTCGAAAAAACCATAGATGAGATTTCCCCTGCACTAACGAGGAAATTGTTTTTACAATGGCGCTATGGATGCCTTCCCTAGCTTCGTTTACAGCGTCCTGGTCATCGTGCTCCACCGTACCATCTTGCCCAATGTGTACACACCAAAAGGAGGACGGCATGCACGCGGTCTTCTTCTGCAAGGGCTATGAGCGGAGTAGGAAATACTGGTTAGTTCCGCTTCTCAGGAACTTGGGATTCAGATCTTACCAAACCGCTTATAGAGTCTTAAAATCAGACCTTTCTCCCCCTGTGGTTTTTGCACTCTCAAAATTTTTAACTTCAATGTGGTTTATCCGTAGCCGAATGATGAAAAGACTGGTATAATGGACACCACCCAAGCGAACTTTTTCCATTGTCTTACCTAACATTTAAAGTAATTTTCTTAAATTTGGATCACATTACGTTTAATAAGTTTTTAACTGTATATATTGTTCTGTATCTTTTATGATCTGTGATCGAAATAAAGATTTTTTAAATGAATGTTTACTCATGTATTTAGGCACGGTTGTTTGCTGCAGTAAATTGTGTGATCAAGACACTTTTGTGTCGAAATGCGTAGCGGTTTGCAGTAAATAAATCTTTGGTGAAGATTACTCAACCTCTGAGCGTGCATCATTATTTAAGATTGGATGATATATATATATATATATATGGTTGAAAGGGCTCCCGACCAGAGTTTCTTCCTCCCAGGAACCACACAAACGACTCGCACTCCAGGGTCTGTGTTTAAATTGCGTTTATATATATATATATGATGTGTGCTTCGTGTGGTAAAATCAAAAACAATGAATTGAGCACATACGCCATGTAAAGCTTTCCCCTATTGCTTCAGTACGAGGTCAAATGTCGGTAATCAAGATGCAGGGCATTTTTTAAATTCAGAAGCATTACAACATTTTGGTAAATTACAGGGAGCTGCGGTGTTAGTACAGGGACATATCTTGGTAACATCACACTCACTCAATTAATATGTATCCTACAGCCTCTTGCTGTCCGAATAGACTTCAAAAACGACGGTACAAAATATGCTTCTTTTATTAGTCTCCAAAATTGTTTTCTGAACAGTTCAGAAACACCAGTCAGTCATGCTAATACTGGCCCGGCCATTCCTGTAATATTTTACATTCATTCGAACAATATAGCTTGAGCTTTATAACAGATTTGAGCAGCTACACTTCTATTTAGTGAAGTAACAACTTTTATTACAGAAGGTGGCAAGACATTTGTCTGCCCAATGAAGAAGGAGGATCACGTGAGACTCTTTTTTTGTGCAAACACGGAGCAACATTCTAAGCATTTTTAATTTAAGTGAATTCAAGTATGTTTACATTGCAAAAATATTGGTGGCATTTCCTGAACATCAGAAATGTTTCTTTTCTAACTTTCTGTATTTTACATTTTGGGAAACAGTATCATCCGGCATTTATAGCACTTAGAGATAAAAACTGAGCTATTGATGGCGATTTATGCTCTAAACCAACAAGTTTAGTTAGGCTTTGGTTACAAGTTAGATGGCGGAATAACACTACACGTGTTAATAGAAGTTTGTTAATAGAAGGAACTTCTTATGGGCGCCATACACACGCATGTGTACATACATTACATACATCGCGCTACCAATCTTTGGCACTACTTGTACGATTCCAGCTTGCTACAGCTTTTTATTCATAGACTTAAAAAAAAAGTCCTAACAAATCCACAATTTATTAATCGGCGAAGCTTTTATATACTGTTAGATCCTACTTGTTATTATTATAAGGGACAAAAGTTAGCTTCAGGCCTCTCCAGTTCCACAAATTGGATTCGCATTGAAACCATGGAAGTGAGTCCCAAAGTCACAGCTGCAGCTGGTGGCAATGAAATGAGATTTCAGCGGCAATAAAGGTGCGCCCTTCTCGAAGAGTTATGGCGTTCGTGAGACGTGAAGACACAGCAGCCCTGCTCCTCGGGGAGAAAAGTTAATTTAATGGAACAGTATTTACTCAGTGGTGGAGATTTTCTACTGGATACGCCGCTTAATAACAATATTCAGGGCTCACACTCGAGCACCACCACCAATATTACACCAATATTACAGAATGTATCGAATAATGTTTTTGCTAATTAATTGGCTCAGATGTTAGTTAAAGGGTAATGCCTATGTCAAATAAACGAAAAGAAGGTACTGTTTAAGATGCAGTAAAATGTATTTGAAGTGCATGCCTGGCAGAGAAGAGATGTCTGCATGCTAAAGCAAATGTAACCATCACAGCCAAAAGTATATCAAGGTTAAGTCTAAAACCTACTACAACAGAGAGGTCCAAAACTAAAACGCGAGGGGCATATTATCAAGAAACTGAGTTAAAAATATTGCCGCTTTAGCGACAGGAAACTGCTGCTAAAGCGGCGATAATGGGCTTGATAATATGCTTTTGTGAATTCCCATAGAAGCCAATGTTCTGGGGTGAACATGGGCTTCTATGGAAATTTTCTAAGGCGTATTATCAAGCCCATTATTGCTGCTTTAGCGGCAGTTTCCTGCTGCTAAAGCTGTGATAATTTTAACTCAGTTTCTTCATAATATGCCCCCGAGTTCCACAAAAGTTGGCAATCCCTCCAAACAAACACATATGTGGACCATAGCGCTGAAAGGGACACAAAGGTTTCATATGGGCGCTACATGAAACGACTTCAGTAACTATATAAAAAAATGGTTATAGAAAATGAATATTACCACCGTGTGAAAACTTAGGGGCTTCTTTACAAGCCGCTTGCACCACTTTCGCGTCTTTTTTCCCATGTTTAAAGTGACGCAAAAGTTGGGCAAGGGGCTTGTAAATAAGACCCTTAATTCACATTTGGCATCACAAATGCAAAGCCAAAAGTTCTCATGGCCAGTGAGCCAAAACGCTTTGAAAGACACAAATTCGGAATGATTTCCGTGATTAAATCGGAAGCAGACGCGGCCTGTGGAGGGAGTTCCATGGGGCAGATGGGCGAGGCGGGGGAGGGGCAGGGTGGGGGGTGGTAAACACCGGAATATGGATGATTGTAGGTAAGTAAACAATTAAATTAATAAAACAAATTTCGTTGCGCGCCCTGCATCGTGCTGCAAAACGGTGATGTGGTGACAGAGCCTGAGCACATTATATTTGAATTGCTTTTCCTGTGCCCACAATATGCTACTCTAATGCAAATCATGTTCAGCACTAAGCAGTTAAACATTGTCTACTGTTCCAGTTTTTTATAAGAATTGTTTATTGTGTCTATTTAATTTATCTACTATACCATGGCCCTGATTACGATGTCGGTCAGAGTTGCCTTTGACTGACACCATTTCGGTGTAGGAACTTCCCGACCATAGGTCGGTGGTTCCGCACACCGAATTACAATCCAACAGCAAACTCCCTTTTCTCAATGGGAGCTTGTGTGGGGAGTGGAAACCTCCCAAGGCACAAGCTCCCTTTTAAAAAATAAATACAAATATTATTGGCCTTTCTACTACACAGAAAATAAATATTAAAAAAAAAGAAAAAGAAAACCCTGGCCCAATATCCCCACACATTAATTCACAGTAGAAATGCAGCCAAATACAAGTATGCTTGTAACAAAATATTTGCTTTTCAAATCAAATCAAATCATTATGGTGACAAAATAATTCATCATATAAAAAGCCCCACATATATCCTAAAAGTGACCTGTGGCTTAGTGTAGCGCAATAATTCATTCTAATAACAAATCGATCATACCAGAAAGTTGACATCCCTTTTCCCTTAAAGGGAGAAGTGCATTTATAGCCGAATACAGGCCAGGGACACCCCTGAATTCTTTACTTGGCCAATTGACTAACCCACTTAGTCAAACAGTCCCAGATCTGACACTTTTTCCTAGCTCGAAGGCCCTTTCTTGTGTAAACCACCTTTTCCAGGTTGTACACTGATAGAATCCAGGTCAGCCATTGCTGAAAAGAGCATTGGGCAAGGCTGAGGCAACACATAACCTAAGAATATCCATATCCTCATCTGATCCCACACTTTCTTGTACTTCCAGTAATATCAAAGGGAGGGTTAAAGCTACATTGAGGAATAATTTATCTCTGAAACAATTGTTAATTTTATCAATCATGGGAGAGAGCCACAAGTAGCGAACACATGGACCACGTCTGCCCCATACACAGAGCAATGTGGACCGCGAGTTCATTTACCTTCCCCCCATTTAGCAATCCTGTATGGAATATAGTATAAAAAGAAGCTGGTCTTATAAAACTGGTCTGGTAAATTTGCGGACATTAACACAGATTGTGCCAATGCGAAGGCTTGGTGAAATACTGGGTCCGATATACCTGATTTGACTTGCCACTTTTCTGGTGTATTTTTCAAGATCATCTTTCATTAAATTCATCTGAAGATTGTATATTGTACCAATTCAGGAAAGATTTGGATCTGTCGATTTCTCTATAAGTTATTTTTTTTTTAAACATGCCGGCCCACCCCGTCTTCATTGTAAAGATTTCCTGATTTTGTGATACTTAAAATTAGTATTATGATTAACATCAAACTCTATTTTGAAGTCATTAAATGAGATAAGTAAGGTTGATAAACAAAAAAACCCTAATTTATCTATTCCGGCATTAATCCAAGTGGTCATTTCAAAGACTTGAAAGTCTCTGGTAAAATCTTACGACCCAAAGGAGCGTATAAAAATTCACTGTGCCTATACCCAACAGTGTGCGAACTGAGGTCCAAGCCTTAAAGGCACACAGCAGCGTCTTAAAATGCACCCTTTTATAATACCTGAATTCTAGCTGTCACCATAGGCAGCCCCAGGCTTCTGTACCAATCAACAATTTAAAGGTAGAGGGAGGATCAGGTGCATGTCCGTTAGAGTATTTTTGCAGAAGTGCAGCACTGTGCTGCAGAGTGGTAGCCCAGTAATATAACTTAAGGTTAGAAAAAGCCCCCCCCCTATTTTTTGGAAGTGAGAAAAATGTAATGGATCTTTTGGGTCTCGAATAGGCCCATAGAAATTGAGAAATAAGGCCATCAAATCTCTTCAACCACTGATTAGAAAATCCTAGTGGTATGGTTCTAATCAGGTACAAAACTTTAGGGAAAAATATCATCTTAACTACATTACATCCACCCACCAGGGATATATGTAAGTTGTTTGGCCTACCGAGCACTTTTTTATCAGCCAGAGGAGCTTATAGTCCCTAATATATTGTACTAATTGTACCCAGAGCCTGTAACTTAAATGCACTATAGAGCCTGCAGTACTCATTGTGCCACCCACTAAAGCAGCCTTTTAAAACGTGTCTCAGGAAAAACAAATTAGCCTTTGTAAAACATGAAACAGCCAGTAGTACAGTTTTAAACTAGCATTTGAACCAGGCAAAAGTATTATCGTGCCAGGCCTAACCCTTTCTTCTTTAAACATGTACATTTCCTCCTTAGGTAGCCCTTAAGTGCTCCTGTAGTCTAAATTTGAATTAGAAGCCGGTAGAAAAATACTTTCATAGTTTCCTTTTAACTGTTATATAAAACCCCCTTTAATGGTAATGTAGCATTTTTAAGTTACAGTGTCAAAAATGCCACTTTTAGTAACATTTTTTGTGCCAAAACCCCTTTTGCCTTTCTGCCAGTAGCCTGGTCACATGACACTGCTGTTGTGGGCTGTGTATTGCTGGCAGACAGTGCTAAAAAGGGAATTAGGTGTGGACAGGATAGCACTGGGGCAAATGTTGTACCCAGCCGGATTTACATTTCAAAGGGCGTTATCTCCTGCACTCACAAAGGAACCTGGCACCAGGCACCTGGAACCTGTCACTTGTGTTACTCCAGACATTTTGAAGCCAGGCACAGGAAGCAGAAAAGGGGAATCCTCCACCCAAAATCTGGCACTGAGGAAAAAACGATGGCCCACTCAGACCCCCGAAATCAAGTCACTTCTGGACCAGTGGAAGACTTAGAAGAAGGCATGCACTGCTGCCCACTGCTGGAAGGACTGCCCTGCTTGCATGCTGCTGAAAGGACTGCTCTGCTGTCCTGCTGCCTGAGGAAGAACTGAACCTGCTCCTTGAACCCAGGATCACCTGAGTGACTCCAAGGGCTAGCTGACTGCCCTCCAGTCTGAGGTACAGGGACTCAACAAGCTCCAGAGACCCTGCAACTTACATGCCTGCTGCTGCTTATCATTGCTTGAGGGAGTCGTAGTCACAGTTGGTGCCCCCATGTCATGGATCTTTGGTGTGGTGCTAAAGTGGCCACCTCCAACCAAAACCCAAAACCTGAGACTTAGGAAATGTACCAACAAAACTTGTCTGAGAACCAACAGGTGACTGGGACCTACCTCCCTTTAGCAGGATAGTCAATGTTGGTATCTGGCCTTGTAGAGCCCTCTTCAGCTACAGCCTACATCATCCCACTGGAGGAATCCGAGCTCCAGAAAAACGTTAATTCCGACGGTAGAAATCATTACCAGTCTTGACAACGGGGAACACCCAATTAACTTTGATGACCTCCTTGACGAGAACTTCTCCCACTTGTTCCTTTTCCTACCATCATCGATGACTTCACTGAGACCTCATCCAGTGGCTCTCTATTGAGTTTGGGCCAAGAATAAAGCCTGGTGCCTTGCCCTGCCGAGACTCTACCTTTTCAAGAACTTTTCGGAAATGTCTTCTAAGTTTGAAGGTAAGACTGGACCGGGCCCAATCTGACCCGTGTTTCATCACGGTTTGCCTAAACTTTTGACTTTGACCTGCTCTCACACGTCCAGATAGCCGCGATTGGAGCTTTGTTCTTTTTTGGTGCTAGATTTCACAATACTTTGAACATTCATAAGTTCTGATAATTAGATTTTGTTTCTTTTGATGTCAATTTTTTAAATGAAAATGTATTCTATTTCTCTGAATTTGTTTGACTTTTACACATATTTTACACATTGCCTCTAAGATAAGCCTGACTACTTTCGTGCCAAGCTACCATAGTGTTAAGCACAGGTTTAGTGACTTTTGTGATTCATCCTGACAGAGATTGTGGGCCAGGTGTAGGTAAGTATATTTTACCGATTCATAAATACAGAATTTTACCGATTCGGTATTTACGAATCGGTAAAATAGAAGGGGGGAGATGTAGGTGAAATCGGTAATTGAATTACCGATTCTGTAACAATCGGTATTTACCGAATCGAAGCCCATAGGAATCAATGGGCATTACCGAATCTGTATTTACCGATTCGGTAAATACCGAATGTTGCAAGGGTACAGGGGGTGTCACTTTGACACCCTCTAGCACCCCGAATTCAGGCACGTGTGACATGTGGCACACAGACATGCCCTAAGGGCATGTCTGTCTGTCACATGGCACAGGTGTGCATGCACACATGTGCATGCACACCTGGATTCGGTATTTGGATTGGGTGGTAAAATACCGATTCTGTAAGGCCTGTGGGACTCAGAAGAGTCCCACCTACATCTGCAAGTTACCGAATCGGTAAAAATACCGATTCGGTATTTTACCGATTCAGTAAATTTACCGATTCGGTACATTTACCGAATCGGTAAAATAGGGACCCTACATCACAAATGACCATTTACCAGTCGGTAACGGCCAAAATTGTCCGTTACCGGGCGGTAAATGGCCACCTACATCTGGCCCTGTGTATATTATTTTAGTGTGACTTCTACCCCTATCAACTATTAAGACAAACTTAAGACAAAAACCTAACTTCTGTGAATACCAAAAGTAGTAAGTTCACTCTATGAATACCAAAAGTAGTAAGTGCATTCTGTGAATGCCAAAAGTAGTAAGTGCATTCTGTGAATACCAAAATAGTAGTAAGTTTAGGATTGAGTCTTAAGTTCATTCTGTGAATCGGGCCCTCAGTACTGTTTTGTTCTCTGGAAGGAGAAATAGATAAGATTGAGAGTTTAGTGGATGTTGTTGTCAGATCCCATTAGTGGTCAACAGTTACAGAGGGTAGAACCCGTCTATAAGCTCCTTGGTGAACAGGTGCGTCACAAATTGTAAAAAGCATTTGGAATGCAATCAGGCTGCCTCAGATTTAAGTTACGGGAATGGCGACTGTGAAGTGGAACAATAGTGATTACATTTTTCTTAAAACATGAAACAGGGCGCAATGTTTGGCTGCAAGTACACAAAGGGAAAAAGCACCTCGGATGTAACAGTGAGACAGGGAAACACATGAAGAAGAAAGTAGTCCCCTAACAAAAACATAAACAGTCACGTATAGCGTAATGATGTAGTAGCTGGTCGGTGCTGCATGGAGAAAACGGGAAAGGAAAAGGAGGGTGTAGTATTCTCATGTTATGCTGTAATGTTCCCTTTCACCTTGTCCCTAGCTGCTCAGCCAGTGCGAGTGTTCTGTGTAGAATGTTGGCATGATTGACATGAGTGGAATGCATGGGTGCCTGGTGTGAGTGTTGTCAGTTGGAAGATAGGCTGAGCAGCTAGCAGGCTGCTCCTGGTGGGGCTTACTGTAAATACTTCCTAAGGGCTTAATAAACTACATGAACTACATTTCGGCTATGTCTACTATGTTTCCTGTACACGTGGGACCAGCCCACTACAGAGGGACAAAGAAGGTGGATTGCCCATTGGAAAGCAAGTATTTTTAAAGGACACTAACCAAGACAAATAAAAAGCAATCAGTAAGGAATGGGTGAAGTTCAACTCCTAAAGCATACACAGCAGATCAATAAGTGACTGCGCAAGCACTGTACGCTCAACCTAACTAGGGAGTCATTGAGTTACCAAAACGTTTTTTCTCCTAATAGAGGGATAAAGCCATGAAAGGGTAGGAGTAAAACGCAATGAAGGGGAGGAAAGGGATGAATGAAATATGGTATTGGTTGGTAATGGTATCTCATTCCTGCCATGTGGCTCTGTCATGGAAATTGGTAGTATAATACAACAGTGGGGGTCCATGACCATAACCACTCTATCCCTTCCGCTGTACTTTTTGACTGTTTGATCAAGAAAGTATTCTTAACCAACATGTTTGTTTAATACTTGGCCCTGCAATCCTCCTTATATTACTCAAAATCTGTTCTCTTAACAATACTGCACAAGACATGTAAAAGAGGGACTCAGGACAGCTTAATCTAAAAGGGTACAATGCATACTGACGACCTTGGACTCACGCCTTCGCCCGTGACCAACCCTCAATCGATTGATTTCAAAGGTTTTTACCAGATGCATTAACTCACGCTTGAAGCCCACCGCACTAATGATTCAGTACTTGAGATTTGCACCAGTTTTCCAGTGACCTCCTATGGTAACCGCCCTCAACAGATTAATCTGGGCATCCCAATGAGCAAGGTCACTGTGGAAGATACCCAAACTAACAGCGAGTTTATTGTCACTATGACCCACCAAGGATACTATCTACAAGTCCTTTTGGGCTCCTTCTAGGCCGTCTCTCTCCTGTCCCTGTCCTGATGAAGACCCGCACTGACCATATAGTAGTGCAGACCCTGGGTTGAAACATCAACACTATCCCCTGGTCCAGTTGCTGGAGTCTGCGAAAAACTTATTGACTCAGTTCGCAGAACTACTGAAAACATTTGCCTTCTGGCCTCCTAAGTCCATTAAACCGCTTTTTTTAGCCACTCTGTACATATTACGCACTATCACTATATCACTGAGCACCACATGCCACCTTGTCACAAACTGTATTTCACTTTGTGCTTTGACAGTCTTTCAAATGTTCTTGGGAATTTATATATGAATTATGTAATTTATATTTAAAAAAACGAAATACCCTACATGTTTCTCTGCATGTTGCTTATGACTGATAGCTATCTATGCATAATCAATGATATGTGCAATGATTAAGGAATTGTCTTACCCAACAGAACCATTGTTGTTTTTGTATAATCGAAAAGGGAGAAGGAAAAAGTCAGCTGTAGAAAAAGGAAATAGAGAGAACACAGAGAATTAAAGGGATAACAAACATTAGCTATGGGAGTTGAAAAAAAGTAAACGGTATAAATACACAAGGCCATCATTTTACTGGTTTGAATAGAAAGCAAGAAATATTATTAAACATAACTTACTGGAACCAGTAGAACAATCTGCTGTGGCACTGTTGAAGGTGTTGTGGTCGTCCCACTTGCACGGCGCTGGTGGTGGTGGCAGCTGTTAGCCCAGGTGCCCTCTTGCCCTTGCGTTCTTATTAAAGGAATAAAGACAATAAAAAGCAATGATTTGTGCTACTCATTACAAAGATAGATCTTGACAGGCACAGGAGGATTTTACTTTTTAAATCAGATAGCCCTTTCCTAGTTTCCTAACCTAAAAATTCCTTTTGAACTTTTTCATGTATTTCAACTAATGAACGCTGCTTCTCCACCTCCTTTTGATGTGTCAGATTCGTCTCCCCATGCGTACTGGAACTGTAATGCACTACATAAAGGAACAGAAATGAACGCTAACACCCTTGATATAATACTATTGTAACAGGGAGTGACATGAGTTGGCATCCCTTTGAGGTTCTGTGAATTCATAACCCGTTTCATAAATGTCATGGTTTCGTTACGAATTTGATAGTAGCGAACCGTAACTAGTGAGTACGGCAAGTACGAGTGATTTCGCTATGTTAGACCGACAGATTCACTATGTATTTAGGGATTTCATTCCGAACCGTGGGTTCCATTTTGTGCATGGCAGCCATTTTGTGGTTGCCATCACATAGGCCGATGACTACGGCCGAACGAGTCTTTAATACACGTACACGTTAGCTCGAGTTCGTGCTGACTTTTGGATGAACCGAGTGAACTGACCTCCTTGCCTGAAGTTGACCTTGCTAAGCCAGTTCCTTGCCCGATAGCTGATCAAGATTGAGGATCAGAGCACAGGACATTGTAAAGTTTGGTATGCACACACACACAGCCCTTATCCTACTTCTTATCTGTTTCTGTTTCTTCCTTTATGGCCTCTTTTATGATATGGGTTGTGGACCTTTTATTATGGGTTTTTCCGGCTTGTGTAAGAAGGAATGTTGGGCTTTCCTGTATAATTAATGGTGGGCCGGACAACTGAAATGTGGGTTTGTCGTCATGCGATACCTTTTGCAATGATACCTATGATTGGACAAATTGTAAATAGTGGGTGTTTGTCCGGAATGTGATTTTTGGCATAAAAGAGGATGACTCATTTTACGAATTTGAGCAGTCTCCTACGAATATACCTGTGTTGTACTTCGTGGACTTCTGTTCCTGGTTGCAGCCAATAAATTCGATCTTTGGCGCCACCGAGAAGTATCCTGTGTCTCTGTATTCTAAGACAGGTGAACCCGAAGACTTTGGGCGTGCCCCTGGCACTGCTGGGTTCTAAAACCCCATTCTTCAGTTGGCGCCCATTGTGGGGGGACTTCAGCCGTACCGGTCCAAGCCTGAAGATCGTGAAGAAATTCTGGAAGAGGGCCCCCACTCCATCGACCCCGGTATGTCGAACGTGGACTGAAGGTTTTTGCGAGGCTTCCCGCTTTCCTGACGGCTACGAAAGACTGCTGCCCTGACTGTCGCCCTGTCTTGGACCCCCCTTTGGTAAAAATTGCAACAGTAGGGAAAGCGTTGGATAGCGGGAGGGTTAAAATTACTATTCCCACTCCAGAGAGTGCAACAGTAGGGAAAGTGTCAGATAGCGTAGGAGTAAAAATTACTATTCCCACTCCAGTGAGTGCAACTTTAGGGAAAGCGTTGGAGCGTAGGGTTAAAAATTACTATTCCCACTCCAAAGAGTGCAACAGTAGGGAAAGCGTTGGACAGCGTAGGGGTAAAAATTACTATTCACACTCCAGAGAGTGCAACAGTAGAGAAAGTAAATACTTAATATATGAATAAAAGTAAATTAAATATTAATAGCAAATACTAATTAATTAACAATAATTAACAATTGTATATAATATAACAATCAATCAATTAAAAATATCAAAAAATAATCATGACAAATAATTACCTATTAATGCAAATATTTACCAATTAACAATTAATTAATTAACAATTAAAAATGTATTAATATTACAACAAAACTAAACCAAAAAATAAATAACAATATTTATTTATTCACAATTAAATTACTTCCCACCCTATTCCCCTATAAACCCACAACCCACAACAGAAAATAAATTAATAAAATTAATATAATTAACAATTAAACTATTCATTAAAATTAATTATCAATTATATTTTAATTCATTACCAATTAAAAATGTATATATCGATTCAGTCAGTCAGTCAGGATTCTTTATTCGATGATCAAAAATCACCATAAAAGTACAAACATACAAAATACATTCACCCCCAACTTTTCCCCATTTTTGTTTAAAAATGTAGCAATTCAATTTACATGAATCCCAATTTTAATACAGACAAATCACAATGTTAAAAAGAGACATAACTGGCCTCAATAAAAAAAAATCAATAAAACCTCACAGTTCCCCTCCCCCTCTAGTAGCTCTCAGACACATCACTACATTAATACAATTAATGATACAGCACAATGTAAGAGGATCAGCCGCTTGCTGCAGAAAAATCAAAACTTTTTGAGCACTTTTTTTGTTAACTTGTTTTAAAATTTCAACCAGGAATCTACGCCTGGGCTCAGAATAAAAAGAACATAACAATACGAAATGAAGGGAATTCCCTTCTGCTCAATCGAGGATGAGTACCCTAATGGTGATGCCAATAAATACGGTAAAAGATTGAGCCTAAAACGGTTCATTAAAAACCTGTCCTGTGCATTGTATATCAAATATAGGTAAGGTTCCATTCCTTCTTTAATCTTGACTAGATTGTAGGCACACACTGTGGTTTTAGCCCTTTCTTGCTCTGTTCTCTGTATAGCCCTGTGTTCCAAGAACGCTTTTTTTACAGTCCTCTTATGCTGTGGGGTAATTGCTGCTGGATCGGAGAATAAATTCCCAAGGCCCAAAATTTCCAATGCTGACTTAACATAACTGAGCCAAGGGATTCACATCCATTTATCTCTTCCCTGACAATCATTCATAATTTCCCTACTTAAAGTTGCATCTGGGTTAACCCAGATTTTTAACCAAGCTAAGATAGGCCTAACCTTCACCAGGTCTTCAAGATAAGGTATACCTAACTCCCTGTGTGTAATTGATGCAGCTAGGCTCTGTGGGGCTTTCAGGACAGAGCGTAGATGTTTATTCTCTTCCCACTGTAGTTGACAAGTATTCACAAAGCCCCACACCTTTGCCCCGTAGATGACCTTAGAGCAACATATAGAGTTATATAGATTCAAGACCTGTTCAGGGCACCATCTCCCCAACCTTCGCCCATATCCTGCAATTGCCCCATTTGTGACATTCATTTTACGACAGCGTTCCTCCACCAAGTGATTAAATATTAATGCACCGTCAAATAGTAAGCCCAGATACGAGAATGATTTAACTTTCTCTATCTTGTGGCTCCCTATTGTGAATGTACATTTATTACAGGGTTTATTGCCGATGGCTAAAACATAAGATTTCCTCAAGTTAACCGACAGATCTAATGTGGCCATAAAAAATACAAAATCATCAATTAAAATCTGTAGACTCCTTGGTGTACGTCCGAGAAGGACCGCGTCATCTGCGTAAAGTAACACAGGAGCATGACTGGTCCCTACGCGTGGGCAATCAGTTCTCAGCTGAAGAAGATGCTGCTCCAAAATATTGATATATAGGGAGAACAGAAACGGGACCAAAATACAACTTTGGCGTACTCCACTATTACAAGGAAAGGAGTCAGTACATCCTCCCTCAATGTTATACCTAACCTTCGCTGAGGTACTGCTGTGAAATTCTCTTAGAATGTCAATAAGGCCGATCTCTATCCCCATTCTGGTCATCATATTCCAGAGCGTGTCCCGGTTTACATGGTCAAAAGCAGCTGCCAGATCCATGAATCCCATATAAATTGATTCATTACTGGCCTTCGTGTATTTGGCTGCTAACATGTAAAGGTTCAGGCATTGGTTGCTTGTAGACCGGCCCGTCCTGAAGCCGTACTGGGTGTCTGAGATTATGTTGTTTGCCTCTGTCCATTCCGACAGCCGATTAATTATCCCCCTCCCTAAAATTTTGGTGGATACGTCAATCAGGGAGATTGGGCGATAGCATTGGGGGTCGTCTCTGCTGCCCTTTTTGTAAATAGGGACAGTAATGGCCGTTGACCAGGATGGCGGTAAACCATAACGAATTGCTGTTTTAATGACTCTTGTCATTAGAGGGGCCCATAATTCCACCGAGTTTAGGAATAAGTCTGGCGGGATGGTTATATAAACCCCTATAATGAGTGATCCACATATCAGGCGTAATGTTCGTTCCTATTTCAGGTGCCCTATCATACTGGAATGTGGGTCTAATAATAATCCTCCAAAATTCCGACATGTCCCTCTTTTCCCCCGCCTCCCGTAAGTTTGCCCATTTTTCTGCTTGAAGTGCCAATTTTCTCCTACTCAGTTCACTCGTGTATTTTTGCCTACAAATTGCAACTCGGGAGGCATCCCTTGGCTTCGCTTTAATACTATTTTTAAGCTCCCTGAAGGCCATCGAGCAATCCCGGTCAAACCACCGCGGCTGGCTACAAATACTTTTTAACGGGGCGCTTGTCTTTAACAGGCCATCTACTAAACCAGCAATCTGATTGAAGGCTATAAGTAACTGATGCCCTTCTATTGATATGTTTAGGCATTTTTAAAAAGCTGGTTTCCCCTTTTCCATCAGTGATCTATAAAACTGTTCTCCATTAATTTTAGACCACCTAAGGCATCTGCCCTGGTCAGTGACCCTCTCAGTTATCGCATTAGGCATACTCCCTCTTGGACAAGCCCAATAAAGTACATCTAGCACCAGGGGGTTATGGTCACTGAACGGGTTCCAGTCAATCCCAACTCTAAAAATTAAATTTTTAAAAACCCTTGAGACAATAATATAATCAATATATGAGGAACATCCCCTTCCCTTAAAGGTTGGTAGCAAAGTACCATCCTGCGGAATATGCATCATATCCATGGTGTGAACCAGGTCTTGGTTGTGTAAAAATGTTGTTAGAGCGTGACCATCCGTTGAATGCTCAAAATGAGCCCCGTTATCCTCTGGGCAGCGTGACCAAGCCTTGTCTAGAGGAAAAAGAGCCGGGCAGAGATGACAATTAAGGTCCCCCATGACCAGAATATTTTGGCCAACGCTCCCCCTTTCATCAACCGAATCCAGGCATAATCTGCACTCTAGTTCGCTTATCAGTGTGTTACAACCTCCACCCCCTCCGGTGTTATAAAAATTAAACATGGTCAATTTTAATCCTTTACCGTTAAACCGGACCTCTTGGATGTTTTGTTAGTTACAGTTTAAGGTCGACCATGTGCCGGGGATGTTCAGGTCCACATACAATGATAGCCCTCCCATGGCTCTGCCTGAGCTAGATTTCTTTGCAGGAACAAAGAAGCATTTGTAACCTTGAATATGTAGGGACCTATTGTCCACTGCCCAAGTTTCTTGTAAGCATGTACGTGATCTGTTTGCCCATCAACTACATCTACATTATCAATCTGTATTTCCTGGTTGCATATGTGCTTTAGGGAAGGGGAATGTGTGCCGTTATGATTTAGTTCAACCGTTAAGGAGTGCTCCTTTTGTGGAGCACCAATAACCTCATCTGATGCTCCCCCTAAACGCAAGTCAGTCAACTGTCTCCATGCCCGCCAGCACCGAAAAACGGTTGTAAGTGAGCAAGGACTAGACGACCTGTTGCAGGGGGATTTGACTAAATCCGCCTCCATGCCTGGGGAGTGAAGACCCAAAACCCAAGCCAACACCCTGGTAACCAGGTGTAAAACCAGAGAAACTGCTCTGGTGATAAAGCGGGGGCCTAAGGTTAGGTGCCGCGACCACTATTCCTCTGGGATAGAAGTAAGTCAGATCGCGTACCATGATAGAATTATTAGTGTTATGGGGGAACCAATTAACAATGTGTCTGACTGCTCTCTCGTCATGAAAATTAATTATAATAATATCACCCATTGTGTCCTTAGGTCTGTGTCCTAACCATGGTAGGCGTCTAACATTAAGAATTACCCCATTTATATCAGGGGGTAGTGGGCAATTTTGTCTCAGCCAATGAATAACTTTATTTTTCAGCTGGAACTGATCTTCTCTACTGCCATCCTTCAAAACTGGCACTCCCGTAAGAACCACTACATATGGGACTGCTTCCGGAGGTAGTTCTACTCTAAACCCTTTGGGAGGGAATGCCCTATCTGTTTTGTCCTGACCAGTGTGTTTGGGGGCATTTCCTAAGGGATTCAATTTTACACACTCCTGTGCCTCCTTTTCCTTATTCTTACTGTTTATCTCTGCTGTGTTAGGGAGTATTATTTTCCGGGGTTTCGGTTTAGGCAAATTAGTCTTATTTCAACATTTTTGTCAGTAATAGTAGGGGGCAACCCAAGGGTTGGGGGTACTGGTGTTATTTTAGTTAAATCCTTAATTGCTACTTTAATTTCCCCGGGGTGAAAATAGCAAAAAACACAGTTGATGGACAGATCTGGGCCTGAATCCATCGTTTTTTTGCACTCCAGACTGGCTATATGCAAATCAGATCTGACCCTGTGCCTCATGGGAAATAAATGTAAATTACTACCCACCCTATTCCCCTATAAACCCACAACCCACTACAGAAAATACATTAATAAAATTAACATAATTATCAATTTATCAATCAATTAAAAAAATTAACAAATATAATAATTAATTACCAATTTATTATCAATTACCTATTAATTCTAAATGAATACCTACAAATAAATTAACATATTTAATTGATTATAATGAAATTACTTCCCACCCTATTCCCCTATAAACCCACAACCCTCTACAGAATTATATTATGCAAACACTAAATACCATAAAATTAATTAATTATAATAATTTATAAAACAAATATACACTTTTCACACATATACTAAAATAAAAAATATTAAAAAAATTAATATTAACTTACTTACCTCAAATTCAATATTTTTGTTGTCTATATTCTGTCATTCTATATTTTTGTTGTCTTTATTCTGTCATTCTATATTTTTGCTGTCTATACTCTGTCCATTCGATATTTTGTCCATTCTATATTTTTTGATTCAATATTTATGCTATTCTATTCAATATTTTTGTAGTCTATATTCTGTCCTTTCGATATTGTGTCCATTCTATATTTTAAACTCGATATTATTGTAACTCGATATTAAAAACTCGATATTTTGACTGTATACCATTTTTCATGTGTCATTTTTTTAACTTGCACCAAAATGTGCGTGGCAATTTAAATGCAGTCTATCTGAAGCACAAAAATAAACAATGCCTGGCTCCAGATGAAATCTGCTCTATCAATCCACCCTTCTGATGATTCAAATCATAATAAAATGATTTATACATCATCACACTCATTTCATTTCACAGGTGACATTTTTTTATTGCAAAAGCTGAGCATATAACAATTTAACTTCTATTTCTAAGGCAAACACAAGTCTTCTGTAATCAGATCATATAAAGCCAAGCTCAAATGTTTTAGTGCAGAGCTCTGTAAGTAGCTTCTTGGAACATTTAGTCTTCTTTAAAATAAGTAACTAAAATAATAAAAGGTGAATTCAGCAGGACAGTTTTAGCATTTCTTTGCTCTTTGTCATCAGCTTGCCATCAGTATGGATCATACATTCCATGCAAATTGGACTACTTAGGTGCTGAGAAACTCTGACAGAGCACCGTCAATCCTTTGCACTTTTCAACCTAGGCCTTTAACTCTTATTTTCACTTTGATCAGATTCAGATATTTCACCACTGCATCTCTCAGATCAAAGTCGTTGCAACATTCATTATGCAGATCTTGTGTAGCAGCTGTAATCTGGTGAGAAACTGCACACTGTACATCAACCAGACCTACATAGCAATGGCTAGTGTTCTCATCAGTGTTTTCCACAAGCGCATTTGCGTGCGCAATTTCAAGCCACTTTAATGAAGCTGAAAAACAGTCTTTTGCAAAAGGTAACTGTGCTGCCATTGTGTTGCTTTATTATGCTTGACACTTCAGGCAGATAGCTACAATCCATTCCTTGTCCAATCTGTTGTTCTGCACTCATTGCTTCTGAAACCTCACTATGATCTGATTTCAGAGAAACTGCCAATCTATACCTGGCCATCATTTTTTGCAATAACACATTTGCCACTTTGCAGTTGTCATTTTTCTCAAAAACAGTTCTAATTCAACCCTGTTGTTCCGCTTCTGAAACATTTGCTTGAGCCTTTTTTAATTCAACTGGGAAGAATCCATAGAATGTACATGCTAACAGAACACAATTTTGTGCAACTGAATTAGTATTTCTCTCTCCCATGACAACAGTGACTCCCAATTGAGCAGATATACTGAATGTTATGGTAAGGGCAATCAATTTCAAATTTTGGGCTGAGGTAATTACTAAAAGCCATGACGCTTTGACAACATAATACATAAGGAGCACAGCATGTGCTGCTTTTAATGTGTCCTTGTTACCTTTCAAATATGGGCCATCAAAAAAATTGACATTATTGGGCTGACTCGGATGTTCATCCTTAAAGTCTGATTTTGGCTTTATGCATATTTTCATGATATCCAGGCACTCATATTCATTTTCATCAAAAACCAATTCATTTGCTGACATTTCTGTGAAGTTAGGGTCAAGGGTCACTGGGCAATACATCACAGACCTTTGAAAATATTCATCTTTTTGAATAGGCAATGAGAGAGCGCAGGCAGCCCTCTCACTGCAAATTTGTGTATTTTCTTTAAACAAAACGTTCATTCCTAGTGCTGGGGCGCAACATTTTTTCTCTTTCAACTCTAGGAATGCTTTTGTCCAATTGTTGACCAATGGAAGCGATCAGACACACCCTTGTGTGTCAGCCTCAGTAAAGGCTTAGCCACTAAGGAAAGGTTTAGTAACCACTCTCTACAGCAGTTAACTATTCCAG